>NC_045957.1:67328817-67578817 GCF_010909765.2 Amblyraja radiata | reverse complement strand
TCACTCGTAGGAGTTACTTTTTAGAGATTCTTGTTTTGGGGCTGTACCCCACCTCCCGAATTTTAGCCAAGGCTCAAAGCTGACATTCTTTGTCATTTCTGTTAGTATTTATTATGTAATCATTTATTGCCATAAGCATCATTTTATTTCATTGTCGTTCTTGTTTGTGGGATCCTGCTACGCGTGCGTTAACTGTCGGTTCTTCTGATCTATAACAGTCATTCCAAAGCATTTCATAGACAGTAAAACGCGTTGGCATGTTTTGAAATGGACGTGAAAAACACTGCGTAAATGCAGATTTTAGCCATTTGATGCAAATTGTGGAGAGGGCAGGCTGTGAACGTGAACTGCTGCCAAGTTATTTCAATGTGTGTGTTCAACACTCACCCTACATTACAGTCCCTACTAGCATCTGCAATTCCTTGTATCCCCTTCACTGCATGTCGGTGTCACCCTCAATTTCTTCTTACTTAACTGGCTTGACTTTGTGACATTTTACTTACCCCGCTACAAATAGCGAGTCAGCCACTCAGGATTATTAAGTCGCAGTAAGTTTGTTTTGAACCCCAAATGCATTTTCTCGAATATTTATCTTACAATTTACTCGCAGCGCCTTCTACCTAAGGCGAACAATACTCAATACCCGGTGCAATAAACTCACAACCTAGCTTTGCCGTGGAACGTTATATGGAACTTCAAAGACTTTTTTTATCAAACATATTTGCATTTCAAACCTTCCGACCGCATTTGTATTTGTAATAATATTATCCATCTTTCAAGAAAAGACATCATAGACTCCAGAGGCTGAATGTCAGAAACTATTAAATCAAATAATAAATGCACCATGTAACTTGCTTTATATTTAAAAGAAATCAATAATATCCAATGCAAGCAGAATAAGATTCAATAGTATTTCTCCATATTAAAACACGACAGTAAGTCTTCGAGAATCAGTCAATGAACTAATTCAATAATTAATACTTAGCCACGAGTAAACACAGCGTATTGATAGCTGTTAATATATGGTTTATGAGTCAGACCACATTAGAGAGGCCACCAAGTAGTTGGCCAGCGATGCACCGCATTAAATTCACATAATTGACTGTGTGAGTATAGGGCGCATATAACTAACTAAAAAGCGGGAGTCCTAAACGCGCGGCGGCGGTGGTGGTGATGGGGGAGGGGTGTATAGAGGAATATATTCTAATTTATTTTGCAAGACAATGTGGAAAATATAAGCGATCTGTCCGCAATAGGAAAACTCCTATGATCTTGATTTATTATCTGTATAAAGGATGGGCATTTCTGCAATGGATCCGCAAGACATGAATGTGAATTGCCAATCGAAAATCTCTCATCCGGTTAAAAAGAATAAACATAACATATTTTCAAACTTTGGCAGAAATCTTGAGAAGGACAAATGACCACAGAACATCCACAAAGCAATCCATTCAGCTCTAGAAGAATATCTCCCAATTTCGCTTGAACCCATACTAATTGTTCAAAAGTTTCCACTTGCGATGGTTTGTCGTGAAATTCCTTATAATGCCCGGATTTTCTATGTATTTAGTATATGTGACAAACTTCATATTGGCACGATTCGAGGATGGATCTGCTATTATAATAATCCAGCATATTTGTATTAACTCCCCCCCCCCCCCCGTTGGCGCCAATTTCTATTACTATTGACCATTTTTTCCCCCGTCACATTATAAATATCTTTCTTTTTCCTCCTATTGCATATCGAGAAACAACGTGTGCAGCAATGTGAAAAGTATGTTTGCATTCCTCTAAGCAAGGGGCTGGAGATACCACATAAGCCTATTGAGCTCAACATTTCATCCTCATGCCTGCAAAGTATTCTTATGGTTCATATTTCCTTTTCCATGAAAAAGAGCATTGCATTGTGAAATCTGTCAAAATCATTTTCCTGATGCTTCGGACAGTGATAGCCGGGGAAATGTTAAGGATACATCTTGGATAGATTTGCGGTGGAGTGCTCAAAGTCGGCTAAGCATATCTTTAGCCATTGCATTAATAATTTCACGGTAATGTACACCGTATTAAACGGATAGCCGTATTAAACGGATAAACGGGACGTGAGAGAGAGCGAGGATAGTTAATATTGTGTATAATAAAATGTATATAACAGCGAAGAGGGCTCCGATGGCACATAATCGGTGACCTTCGACACTGTCAAAGGAGCACCATTCAATAACAAAAAATAGCGAGGGCAACGCAGTGTCAAATTCACTTTGACCTGTTCAAATTCATCACTCTTAAAGTCATCTTACACTGCTAACTCTTAATGTGTTTAAGGAAGATTGGCTGTTTAATATTTAATATTTTACCTTAAAAAAATGAATCACCTGGAATTCGCTCCAGTGTGTCAGTTTCTTTTTATTGCACAAAAATCTTGGGAGTCAGCAAGATTTATTATAGATGGGGCAATAAATTTCCGGCAGATCAGCAACACATGGATGCATCAGAGGACCCAATATCTATGTTATAAGAGCAGTAAATTAGTACAGTCAGCGGGATCAGGAATGTTGCTCTGGTGCTCTTGTCTGACTATACTCCCTGAAATAGCGAATATATGGGTCACGCATGGGGATCTGAGAATAGAGACTTCTATTTTTACGTCCGTTATGTTTTCTAAATATACTGCGACGGAGTTTTTATTTAAAAGGTGTAACTTAGCGGAGAAAATAATGCTCCGCTTAAACATAGGTTTAAGTGCAGTGAAGGTTTGTGTATCTTCATCTACAACTGCCTCAGTCACAGTCAGTATCGGGGATGGAGCGGGGGGGGGGGGGGGGGGGCAGAAGAGGAGGGGGGTGAAGGGTCATTTATATTATTTAAAAAAGGATGCAGCAGCGTGAATAATTTGTAATCGTATTTGAGAAATGAACACTTTCTGTCCGCTCTGCGTTCCCACTTGATTTAAAGTCATTATATTGAAATCGCTAAATACTTGGGTGGGGGGTGGGGGGAGAACTTGATAAGAAAATGTTGATTTGTTAAGCGGCGGAAAGCTAAGTATGTTATGCCTTCCCAGCCCCGGTTTAAAAACACACACCTTGTATGGGCTTCCGATATTTGGGACGGACAAAGTGCAGTTCGTGATATCGCACGTGGGTTCAGAATGTGCAACTTGTTGGGAAAACCACAATTGAATTGTAAGGTAGGAGGCGGGAGTAGTGGAGGGCAAAAGAGGTGGCGGTGGAGTTGGACTGGGCTAAAGGGTAATTTGAAGAGTGTAGACTCCCACTCACTGCTTTGATCTCCTACCTCCTGGCTGTTTCAAGTTGACAGCCCGGCTGAATTGCATTCACTGTTTTCATTTGCAAAGTAGCTGCGCGTTTGTAGAGTGCTCGGCTGGAATCGGTTACATAGGAGGTACACCTGTACCATAGGAATTTACAATACAGCTCTTTCCAGACTGAATTGATTGCCGCGTACAAGCACAAACAAATTAAAAAATGCACAGACACAGCCCTCCAGGACAATGAAGAACTAAACTGACACACAACTGCAGCTGGCGAGAGCAATTGTGTCGACGCCTCAAGCCAAATTACAATGACACTAAATTACAAACCATAGGGGGGGAAAAACCTCACATGGCCAATGGTAATTAAGTAATTCCACGGTTCACTTGCTGCTGTCTGATTGGTAGGGAAAGGTGTGCTTACAGTTTGTATTCACAAATAACTTCACAACCCCTCATTAATTATTACTTAATTAGCAGCAAATTTGAAAACAAATAGTTTATCGAATTGTCTCATCAGTAATTAAAGGTTTATCTTGCTGGCATTATTTTAGCCATTGCCTTTGCGCTTGGCGTGACTGAGGTTGCTGACGTTTGTACTAGGGTGCGTGTTCGTGTGTTTGGGGAATGATGCGAGGAAATGAAACGTGCGGAACTAATATTTTAATACATGCCAATGCCTAGTGTTTGCACATTCGACATTTATACCCACCACTTATTTTGCAACAACTTACTTCCATTAAAGGCAGACTAAAAAAAAATATCTGAAAATCGACACGATTGACTAAAATGACGGAATTTGAACGGCGGAATGGTGTGGCGAGTTTAGGGATGCATTTCTGGCACTCAACGTGGATGTAATGGTTAAAAAGTTGATGGTTGGGGAGAGGATGGGAGGGGCTATGTAGGGAGGTGCGCCTCCTAATTTCAAATTTAACGTGTACGGTGATGTATATTCGAGATAGAGTGAAGTGAGCTCTCGTTAAATGTCTCTTACGAGCTGTCACCAATGGTTCCTGTAAAAGTGTGAAACGTATTAATGAGCGTTTAACGAGGGCTGTAAATCAATGATTCGACACCGGTGCTGGCTACTGCATCGGCAGACTGGGGACCTGACGAAGAGGATCTGCCAACAGTTAACCAAAACCCATTTAAAAAAAGGCTACCAAGGCCAGGGAAGAGGGTTGATTGGCGCGTTACTCCGTCTATAGCTTGATGAGGGTGCATTGGAAACGTCGATAGACACAAAAATAGGGACAGTCAGCACCTCTGGAGAGAAGGAACGGATGACGTTTTCGGGTCGAGGCCCTTCTTCAGACAAACGTCGGTTCGATTCGTTTCTTATAAGTACCATAAGACACCATTTCAGATGCATTCACTGCAGGCAGCCAGCCAGAATCCATTGCGAGCGGTTTATCAAATACTCTCTACTGCCCAGCGTTACCATATGCACCTCCTACCATTTTTCTCTTGCATAAACACAATCTTAAATGATGTGAACCTGGACAACCGCGTATCGAATTTGACTATCCCCACAGTATTTTAATTGGCCCATTCCACTGCTAACCATAGCTTAAGCATATGGTGGCCTGACATGTATTCGAGGATCGCAATGATTTTACTTAAACCACAATTTCACCAAACCATGACTTCTTCTCGTTATTTTTCAGGTTTTCAGTTGTTCTCATTCCCCGCCAGCCCCGTCAAATGATGATATACCTGATCAAAATTAATCACAAACACAACTTTGCTTTCTATTTGAAATTAGAGTATCCCTGAAAACAGATAAATGTTTTCCTTTCTGAGTAATTTAAACAAATGCTGTAGTTACCCTCCCCAGCCATGGTCCTGCCTAAAATGTTATCACTTCATCATCTTCAACCTGAGGTATTTGCAATCACCAGCATTGTCATCGCCAGCCTCTCCGAGCTGAACGCTTTATCACTGCCATCGCCAGCCCCCAAGAATTATTTCCAACAAGTTATCAGTCCAGTCCCCGCAGCTACTGATGTGTTCCGCTGATACCCATCGCTGCCCTCTCCAGCTTCAGGTCATTTAAAGCAGATTTGCAATCTTGCTATCTCTCCACTATTGCTTTCAGATAGTTGAATGGGTCATAATTACTGTACACTTCACAAATTGTCCTTTAACTAATTTTGTGATAACACTTCCGTACTCTTGTGGACTCTGTAACGATGCCGTTGCTTGCACTGCAACACTCATCCCCAGAGAGTTTGAATGGGTTAAGTAGTACCATTCTTACGCTAAAGAACAACAACGTTGTTTATCTACCCATCCATCATATACTAATACACATTATCTCCTTAAATATAATTATAATTTCGCGCTGACAAATATAGTTCACTAACTCCTGCTCGATTTAGCAATAGTCGCAACTACACATCTCAAGAGACAGGGGAACTTTAAGATCACGAGTTCACGGTTTTCTGTATGATTTGCTGCTACCTAGCTCTTCAATATGTGAATCCCTGTCATTTGTCTGTTTATCTACCAGTCAAGTAACATCGCCTGCCATGGTTTTCTGCTGGTTAGCTGGTTTCTCTCGTAATGCCAATGTATCTGATCCTTCTAGATTTTGTTATAAAAGTTAACACTTGCCCTTTCAGGATCTGTGTCCGAGCTCAAGATTGTTCATCCACGATTCATATCCGACGCTATTGGGTGTTTTATTTTGCTGATCGGCACTCTTTAATATTCTTTTTGTGTCCGTTTTGATGCTGAATGCCATTCTAGATTAATGGTATGAAAGTGTCGAGTTTTCTTCTTAGCCTTCATCGCTAATCACATTTCAGACTTTGACAGCAAGATGCATAAATTAACACAGAAGTGCAATCTGCTATTTGTTTTTGAGAATTAGTCCACCATTCCTTTAGATATTATCAAATTAACTTTTTCAATCTCGCCTTTTTTCCACTTTAAAATTACGAATAGGTTATGTTTTACTTCAAGGTAGTGAAACATTTGCTTTTGGCAGTGTATCCTTTCGTAGCATGGACTTACAAAAAGTTGGCATGATTTGTAAGAATGCGAGGTGGGGCTTTTTCATTCAAACTATGCCAATTGTGTTTTCCATTGCTTATTTCCGGCAGTAACATTAAATCAACTGACAAGCATCCTCTACACAATTCGTCTGCTCGCATTCTTCTGCCCAAGTTCTAAGAACTAAATAAGATAGCATGGTGCTTAAGTTACCTGGAGCAAGAGGTGGAATCTCACCATTACATTTGAGGATTTGAATTCAAACAACTGCGGACATTTGGAGAACCTAAAATATTTATTAATTATTCATTAATAGTAACCAGAACGCTGTAGATTGTCCTCAAAATCATCCTGGTTCGGTGGTGTCTTTCAAAAAGGAAACATGTCAAAAGCACAGTAATCCAGATACTAAGAACCTGAAATAAAAACCAAAAATGCTGGAAATCCTCAAGTTTTTATGAATCGTGGTAGACTCAAAATATGACACTCTCATCACACACGCTGCCCGGAGGGATGAGGGTTTTAACGATTTTCGGTATCTATTGAAGGAAATTAGCTTTTCTCGCCTGTTATGGTCTAGATGTGACTCCAGACCCTGCCGATGTCGTTTTCTGTCAACAGCCTCCACAGTTCAAAGCCAATTCAACATTGCCAGCGACCTCCATTCTGCTAATGAATTCAAACACAGGCAGATTGATAGATCTTCTTGCACTGGGGTTAAATTTCAAGCATATTTTTGTTCTACCCATTCCTAAATTTACATAATTTCATCATAATTTGAGGAAGAAACAAATATCCGTGCCTTCTAGACTTCCGACCCCAGTTTGTATCTTAAAGAGTGTAATGTAAAAATGAACAACTTTGGTGGGGGTTATAGATTTCTCAGTGTGGTTATAGATTACATAGTTGGCTGTTAAGTGGCATATTCATTTATCCGTGTTTTTGTCAACATAGTTACTCTTTCAGAGACATGACTTAAAACTTTTTGTTTAACCCGAGATTGCACGTAAAGTTCCCCAGATGCTATCTGCCGAATTCCATTTCCTTGTTTTTTTTGTTAAGAGATTCATTTCACTCGGCGGGTCTCATATATCCATATTACATTCGGCCGGACATGCGATTTCAATTACCACGTTAGTTGCAGCATTCACCACAAATTGCGTCGAGTTTTGATCATCAGTGATTCGATTATAGAGAGAAGAAAAAAAAGACACAAAGTGCTGGAGTAACTTCAGGCCGCATCGGGTTAAGCAGCATATCAGATTTGATTATCATTGCTTTGAGATTATGACTGCTTCAATTTGCAGTTATTTGGGGCGTGAAACTTTACTCCTACACAACTGTTTGCTGGCACGTTGAATCCCACTATTTGAAAACGGCCCAATTCAGCCGTGATTTACTCAACTAAAGAGGGCATATCGGATTAATACGATTGAATCCTGTATTAAAAAAATAATGCTGGATTATGAAACAATAGTTAAATGTTGACATTTTTGCCTTGCTCATAATCTCGAGTATAATTTCTGTTCCATTTGAGTAAACCTAAAAGCATTTAATTGTATAATAATATGATTAGTATGCGGTGATGCTGTCCTGAAAGTTTGTTAAGTAATATATCAAAGTGGGTTGTGTGATTGATTGTTGCACTAAGTGGCAAGGTTGCCCTGCGGGCGGGCAACAAATAGTTTACAGGTAAGTTGCAGCTAATCAACTTCGTACCGATGTCAAAGGCTATGGGTTACACGCGGACTTCAGAGCAGGACCGAAGTGAGATCCGGAAAGTCTGCACACCTCTTTACAATATCAACCTAAAGTCACAAGAGGCAAAATAAACGTTCAATTAACCCACGCCAGGGCTTTCCTTGTCATTTCTTGCGTATAACTCGATGGTATGGGCTATAAGATGTTAACAATAACATATTGCATTTCAATAAACGTCATAAACAATCTCTAGTTCAATATTGGGTTTTGATTAATCGCGTATTTAAATACATTGCGAGTTGGGCGTAGGTTTAGGTATGTAATGACGCATGGCTTCCTCTTTTTTAACAGCAGCTTGTTTTCATTCGTGAGCAGAATAATCCCTCCTCAGGAACAATACTCCGTTTTTTTCTGGGAGTCGTGCAGCAGAGTCAGGGCCCTCTGGAAGGCATCCAACATTTAACACGTCCAAACTGTGTCAAGTTACTGTGATCTTCAGGATTAAACTATTGTGAACTCTACAAAACTAGGCAATGTCTTGGCGCAAAGTACGCCGAGGAGTACGCCAGAAGTGCCAGCAGAAGCGGTTTACTTAGCTTTAATAATCGCAATTTAGTTAAATGCCACATAGCTGGTCAAAATGCAGGTGTAGTTTAGTGTCCTTTAAACAAGATGCACGTCCCTTGCCAACGTCCCAACGAGGTTACTGAAACACCTGACAACAGATAAATACGCGGAAAGAAGCTATTGCGCAAAAGTATTGCAATTCGTGCTTTCTAAAATCACTTTGCCAAAGTCTAATGTCTTCAAGAAACAATATTAATGGTAATCAGTGTTTATGGATGCATGCCAACAATGTTGTCCCTGCTGAGTGTGGAAACACAAATAACAGAAGACAATCGTGAGAAATGTTGCATTAAACCAAATACAGATTACACGACGAGAAAAGAAAAGGCTCGGCCCTGTTCCTGCTGGTAAACGGGGCCCGCTGCTGGTCTGCTCTGTTTAAAACTATATGAATAATTAATTTTCTGGTATTTGTTATTCCACTGGCTCTTTTCTCCGAGTAATTAATGCGACGTCGTTGTATTTACATTATTTTAAATGCTTAAATTTCGTGTCATTTGGGGTAATTGATGATTCTCTTTTTTGACTTTTTGTCGGTGTTTTATTCTGGGAAATCTGTGCAGTTCTAGATTTGTCTGTTGGTCTTGTTTATACAGCTACCTTAGGCATGTGTATAACATATTGCGCTTCGGAGCGAGTTGTTGGCACTTGTTTCATCGAGGGGAGGGGACGGAGAGAGAGAGAGAGAGAGAGAGAGAGAGAGAGAGAGAGAGAGAGAGAGAGAGAGAGAGAGAGCGGTGGGGAGAAATAACCCGAGAAGTTGTGCAAGAAAAAGGAACTCGGGAAGGTTTAAGAAGGGAACAAACAGTGTTGGACAACTGCAAAAACATGTAGACAGGTTGTCATACACCACTGGGTGCTTCACTGAATAGATCCGAATGCAAAACATTTAACACAACACAACACAACGTGGCCCAACCGTGCGAAACCACATGTTCTAAACTAGGAGGGGCTTGCCGCTAAAGTAACCCGTCAGTCAAAGCATCAACTTCAAATGATATCTACGGATCTGCCAGGACCTATGGGCAGACACATCAGTTGGAGTTGAATTGGCGATCAGATCGCTTACAGGAAGATTCTGCAGGCCAGGACAAAAAGAAACGGGATTTGGAGGCGATCGGAAGCGAGTTTTTATTGCTTGTCATTGTGTCATTTTCTGAGTTCGCGAAGATCTCTTCTCAGGAGATGGCCTTCCCTCAGCTCGGATACCCTCAGTATCTAAGTGCGAGCCAGGCTGTTTATGCTGCCGATCGGCAGGGAGTGCTGGCTTCTTCCCGAGGAGGAGCCGAGCTTGGGGCTAATCCCGCCGCTGCTGTAACCTCGGTGTTGGGAATGTATGCAAACCCTTACACAGCTCAGAACTACAGCGCCTTCCTTCCCTACACCACCGATCTCACCATGTTCTCCCAAATGGTAAGTGCAAGCAGTCTTTTGCAACACTTTGAACCGACCATTCTGAGCGAAACGCTAAAAAAAATATTTGAAAAAAAACCGTGTTGCTCAACTAGACGGAATCAAATCTTTGTCGGCGGATATTCACATATATGTAAAAAATGTACATGATCAGAAACAGTTGTTTATTGTTTTAATGAAAGCACTAAGCTTCTAAAGCACGGAGACACTTTTGACGTCTATCTGTGGCACCGGCGAACGTAGCTTCAGTATACGGCGAGCATTACGCTTTCCCTTATTAGTGGCACTAGACATTAAAAGTTTAATCACTACTGCCGACAACAGTCCAAATCTGAATAAAAGTCCCGTGGGTACAGAAGATTAGAATCCGGTTTTGGAAAGTTTAACACTCTTTTATCCGCCCATATTTTCAGTTCATTTTTTTTCATCAACACCGCGCACGGACACGTTTAAAACTCTTGTCATTGTATTCACCGACTTAAACGTGGTTCGGTTCATTCCGAAATGGTGACAGCCTTTGTGATTTTAATGTCGGCTCGGACAAAGTAGGCCAAAGTTGTGAGAGGTCCGCTTTAGCCTGTAGTTAATATATGCAATCCGCAATTAGAAATGGAGTGTTGCTTTATCCTAGTATCCATATGATATATTGAGTGAATGCATTCCACTCTTCCCTTTGCGCTGCTCATAATATTAGATAATTATTATCATATGCTTTGTTTAATCTCTCATAATTGCAATAATTGAACTGATATCATGAATGCTTAAAAGTTCTGAATTCAGGAAATCTACTGTTTTCGTATAAACTTGAAAATATATTACCAATCGTTGCAAACTTGGCTGTCAGATTTTAGATGTGTAAGGGCAAATAATACACGCGATCACAATAGCCTCTTTCCTTTAACCTTTCTTTCCTTTCTTCAAACAAATAAAATATTCAGTCAAAAATTCAGTGACCTGAGTAATAGACTCCCGCCTCTGGGAATAAAGATTCACTGCGGTGGAAATACAATAATCTCATTTTGAGACAGAATTAGATGCAAGGGGAAGTTTGAGATCAACCCTTAACAATTATTCGAAAAATATTTAGCGATGGCCACTATTTCTATAGTTATAAAAATTTCACGTAGTCTTGCCGCGAATCTGAACGCTGTGTGCAATCTTCTCTTGGAACACGGCGCACTGGCTGCTGTCGAATTTAAATTCACGCTGGTTTCCCAAAACAGTTGAGATCAGTTGTAATTATTTATGACCGAGTGGCTTGGACTGTAACATATAATATGGAAATATCAAAGTCCATTTAAAACAAGAGTATCCAATTCAGAATTTAAACAGGCCCATGGACGATTTACTACATTGTGTTAGTCAGGAGAAAAAGGAGGAATGAATATCGAGACTTACACGTTTAAAAAGAATGGGTGTTTATAAGAAACCTAATATGAATGTTTCTTGTTGTGTCTGCAGTGTGTTTCTTAAAAGCGCTGCACTTCAGAATAATAGAGATACATAAAATGACCTCAATCTTTTGCAATGTTTACATTGCGGCCATCTCAGTGGGAACTGAATGATGTCATATTTCCAATTTATTTTAATCCAGCATTACAAATCTTTCCAAAAAGAAAAGATGATGTTGGGGTGTATAACCAAACGCGCATTTGAGCAAAAAAAAACATATTATTTTCGAACGTGTTTATGTAACTTAAAACAAAAAAGAAACCGCTGGAGCACCTTCAAGTAAAAACGTACTATTTCTCATTTATTTCTCCGTACATCTTTACCAAAGATACGGAGATGAGATAAATGACGTGAATTAACGCCGTGGCCGAAACTTTCTCCATTGAAAATCGAGGGGTTTATAGAGGATCAGCTCAACTTTTCCAATATTTCAGCACGACGATGTGAATAAACTGTTTCATAGCAGAAGGGATGGTTGAGGGTCATTTCTAAACTCCACTGATATCTAAATTAGGATTAAAGTTTCTTAATTTGGAGTGATTATATAAGATTTACATGGAGTCCCTACGTTTTCTGACGACTTATTCTAATTTATTCACATTTGTATAATTTGGAACTTTTATTAAAGCTGCATAGATGCGACTTACGCGGCCGGTAGTTTTTTTGTGGAGTTAGTGAGCACCAGCTTTAAGATTCTAATTTAACTTCTATGGTATAAGACTCATATTTGGGTGAAGTACACTGTTTTGGCAAACCTATTTCTTTCCTGTTCGTAAATAACTCATTTAAAAATTACTTTAAAGCCTATCACGCATTCCCATAAAGACGAGTTTGAAAAAAATGACAATAGCTCGGTACCCTGATAACTTTGTATGATTTGTATATGTTCTCTTCCGGTGGAGATATCTGCGTTAAGTGACAATGAATGATAATGCTCGTTATCATTACCTCAGTCCTGATTTCTCTCTCTTTCTCTCTCTCCCTCACCCACACCCGTTATTTTATCTGCTTGTGTTGCAGGGATCGCAATACGAATTAAAGGATAATCCTGGGGTGCATCCGGCCACGTTCGCAGCCCATGCGGCTCCTGCTTATTATCCCTATGGACAGTTCCAGTACGGGGATCCAGCCAGACCCAAGAATGCAACCCGGGAGAGCACCAGCACGCTCAAGGCCTGGCTCAACGAGCACAGAAAGAACCCCTACCCCACCAAAGGGGAAAAAATCATGCTGGCCATCATCACCAAGATGACCCTGACCCAGGTTTCCACTTGGTTCGCCAACGCCAGGAGGAGACTCAAGAAGGAGAATAAAATGACCTGGGGCGCCCGGAATAAGGAAGACGACGGTACACTTTACGGCAGTGACACAGAAGGGGAGAACGAGAAAAAAGAAGAGGATGAAGAGATTGACCTAGAGAGTATCGACATCGACAAAATCGACGAAAACGACGAGGAGCAAAGTAATGGAGAGGAGGAGGAAAAACTTAACCCCAGTGACGAGAGGGAGAAAGTGGATTTGGAGAGTGGGCACAACCGGACTTTGCAAGGGTCTGTTGTTGACAGCAAAGCGAGGGAGACGGACAGAGATGATGGAAATGTTGCCGATAGTAATGGCACCAGGGGGATTTCATTAGGGCAGGGGAATTTACTAATCCCAAATCACAGCAAACCTAAAATCTGGTCGTTGGCAGAAACTGCGACCAGTCCAGACAGTGCCCAGAAATCCTCACCAACTAACCACACTCAGTCAACCATTCAGCACCCGGCTTTCCTCTCAAACCACGGACTCTACACATGTCAGATCAGCAAGTTTCATAATTGGACAAACGGTGCTTTCCTGGGCCAGAACTCTTTGCTAAATGTCAGGTCTTTTCTGGGTGCAAATCATCACCACCACCACCACCATCAGCAGCAACAGTCGGCTGTGCTAACGGCAGCACTGGGAGCAATGAGCAATGAAAAATCAACAGATATACACAGTCCAAAACACACAGGTATTTTACACTCATCACTCTCCAGTGAGCGTTATTTGTTTATTATATAGTCAACGCCCAGTTCATACCAGGTCTGGCAGCGTTCAGCAGTCATGAACCTTAAATTTGAAGTACTGCTGATGTTTTTCTCTCTCTCTTAATCTACTTTTTTTTTTATTAAACTTCAAAGCCAAACTCTTGCCGGATGACTGATCTGAAATGTGTTTTATCTTTGTTTTCCAGAAAGAGATTGTATTCCAGGTGAATCTCCATCACAGCAATTAAAAATATCATATCAACCCTTAAACGAAAGGTAAGTTTTAAGAGCTAACACAGCACAAACGGCGGATTCCCCGCCACTGCTTTGAAACGCAACACGGAGATTATTTAATTGTTATAAAGAAAACATGGCACGGGAGCATTTGTGAACAGTTATGCATTTTGCAATACCAAGCTTTCTTTACTGAGCCTGAAGTTTATACTGTGACTCGTTTGGAAGCACAAAGTGTTTACACTATATCTTATACGGCCGGCCATTCAGATGCTTGTGTGCTTTTGTTCTTTCAGCTCACGGCCTCAGCAGGAAGGGACGAGAGTTTTAGCAGGCATCTCTTCCGTCTGAGAAAGTTTTCCGGAAAACAATTCAAAGAAAGAAGAACACGGACAAGATTTTTTTTAAGAAAAAAAAAGCAAATTTACTTCATCTTTTTGTATCGCCAGTGTCAGGCAATGCAAAAACCCTTTCAGAATCTTGACCAATATATAACGATTTATTTGACATTGTAACATATCAGCACGTGTTATTCTAATTGTTTTGTTTTCTTGACGCGATAATTATTGGGTTGGTAATTATTTTTCCCCACGTCCAATATTTTATGTATATAGAGTGATTATAATTGTAAATATGCGTGTGAGCAGAACTTGTCAAAATCATATATTTTTGTCTAATAAACTAAAAGATATTAGAACGAGCTCCCAGTGACACTACATGGCAATGACATTACTTTTCAAAAAAGGTCTCATTTCAGTGTTTTGGAAGGATGTCACTGCACGTGTGTGTGCGTGTGTGTGTGTGTGTGCGTGTGCGTGTGCGTGTGCGTGTGTGCGTGTGCATGTGCGTGTGTGTGTGTGTTTGTGTGAGGGAGGTAGGATGAGGTGTCCGTAGTGGCAGTTTTGTTTTGTTAGTGTTATCAGGATAATTTTACTGAACACATACTGATGGCTAACAAAAAAAGGCTGGGAGGCAGAAAATGGTTCCAAACCAGGCTGAGAACTCAGCAAAGTAAATGTCTCAGTGTTTATTCTCCCGGTCCCCTATGAAACCAATCAGTGACCTTTAAGGTGCTACTAACTCGACAGATGGCTGCTCCTGGTGGAAAAGGGGGAGCTCTATGAAGCAAACAGCTGCTAAAGCAATTAAAAAATAATATGGGAAGGCTGTGTCCAAACAGGGAGGTGGGGGAGTTAAAAAGACAAGCTCATCACGTATCGGAAATAATAGCAACTGTGAAATAAAATATTAACAAAGCACCAGGGCTCCATGTATCGATTGTTTGGCTGATCTTACTTCAGTGGGAATAATGCTCTCTTCTGCGGTGCGACATGCACGCTCAAAACCAGTTCTTCCTTCTGAGCTACGTTATCATTGCTACTGAAGCACAGGCAACGCTGTATGTCATTCGGATTAGGTTGTGGAAACACATATTAAATCTGATTAGTCTTTTTGCCATCCATGCGTTTCCCTAAAATATTGTTTACCGGGATTGTATCTGAAAGGTTGTGATAGATTATAGAGAGGTTATTGCAAAAGTTTGCCGCTGTATCTTGAAAGCAGAATAATGAACCGGCATACTACAATTGTTATTATTTAAAATGTCGTTTAATTGATAATGCTTGGATCGCCAATTGCGATATCAGATCTGGGTAAAATAAACTTGGCAGCTCGTGAAGAATTGAGTCATTGGAGACGTTTTCAAACTAACCATAAAATAATAACTTATTTCAGTTATCAAACCTTAATTCGCTTCATTTCTCCAACAGTATATTATCAAATGTATTGTGCTTTATTAAGCGCCCCTCGCATTGTCTTTAAAGCTAACACGCATTCATTGTGGAGCCAGGACAGTGTGCGATTGTCTCAACTCCACGTTGTCACGGGTTGCCTGAGTTAGATAGAGTTTCACTTCAAACTGGAAGCAAATCCATCTCTTTCGGAGAAGACGTTACTGAATTTGACGTGGCGTGTTGGGTATGAGCGCAGGCTGCCGCGTTGAAGCAGCCGAGAATGGGATGCGATGGGAAATGTGAGGCTGCAGCTCCCTCTATGGACACCGGCATAAGCGGCGGCAATGGCTGCGCTGTCTGTCTAGTTACGTACGACAGCCAAAGGGATACATTGTGAAATACTCGGCGCATAGATGCGCCTGATGTGAGGCAGACTCACAATGCCTATCCAAAATAAAAACCGTACACAAAGGCTCGCAATGTGTGTACAGATTGGCAGAAAATGTCTTGCAGTTACTCCTGTGAGCTATTGTCAATCCTATATAACTTTGTGGTTAACCTGCCGTTTAATTCTCCATTGTCGCTGCCCGATCTAACGAGCTTTTTCAGTGTCATCTTTGTTTATTTCAGATTCGCAGTGTCCACAATTCTTTTTAACACGAAAGTAGCCCTTCAGAGAGGACAATCTATACCTCAGCAAGTTTACACAGAAGATAAAAAACGGGGCTCACTCAATTGTGTAGTCCCTCCGCAACTCCCTGGTTCAGTCATCCCTTCCCACACAAGCCACCCCTCCCCAGGAACTTTCCCCTGCAACCGCAGGACATGCAACACCTGTCCGTATACCTCCTCCCTCGACTCCATCCAGGGACCTCGAACGTCCGCTCAGGCAAGGCAGAGGTTCACTTGCACCTCCTCGAACCTCGTATAATGTATCCGTTGTTCTCTGTGTGGGCTCCTAAATATCGGCGAGACCAAGCGCAGATCCTTTCACTGAACACTCAGTCCGCCTTGGCCTACACGATCGATCTCCCATTTGCCGAACATTTAAACCCCCTTCCCATTCCCATACTAACCTTTCTGTCCCGGACCTCCTCCACTGTCAGAGCGAGGTCACACGCAAATTAGAGGAACAGCATCTCATATTTCGTTTGGGCAGCATACAACCCAGCGGTATGAACGTTGATTTCTAATTTCAAGTAACCACTGCATTCCTCTCCCCTCCCTTTCCCCCACCCTGGTCGTTCTACTAGTTCCACAGTTCGCAACCCTTCGTCATCACCTCTTCCCCGACCAACAATAGGCCAATTAGGCCGTGGTCTTCCGTTGCCGTCCCTGATATGTTCCCCCCCCCCCACCCCCACCCCCACCCCTCTCTCCCGTATGAAGGAAGTTTCCGACCCGAAACGTCACCAACTGAGTGACTGTGGCAATTTGTGTCCAACTCGACTTTGTAAATATAGACACTCACACACTTTGCAGTTTTACAGGGTTACACACTTCCCTAATAATTTGAGCTCAAGGTTTGGGAGTTGCAGCCATATCTCAAACTTGTCTGTAAACAGGAAAATTCGCAAGCAAGAGTACACAAACACGCACAGGACAATTGCATATATTACAAATTGACCGAGCATCCATCCTCAGTGGGATTCTGCAGGGACTTTTTTTGCACACTCGAGGTGACATCCAGAAGTCGATTGCATGCACACTGCGGGGTCTCATTATAGCCCACCGCTATATTACAGCACTCCCGCAATTCTGCCCCACCACGCTAGGGATCTTTTAATTCTCTCGTGTCTTTTGAACGGGGGTTTCTTACACTTAAACTGTTGGGATTTTGCACACTTCATTTGCAGTTTTAGAATGTTCACTCCAATGTTCAACCATTCGCCCGTACATTTAATTATTTTTTTGTCACTGAGATTTTAGAATTTCCAAAAAAATCCGCAATTTAAAAAAATTACCAGAATGACAAAGAATGAACAGAGAGGGTATCATCAACATCCGAATGTTCATTTTCAACAGGGACAGAATGGTCCCTACGGGTAGTTTTATTTTGTTCCTGCTGTTGTCTCCCGTCTAAGACGGTCATTAAAATACCAACAATAGACATATTTTTTGGCATGCGAAAGGAGACAAAACACTCTCTCTACCCAGGCTCACATAAAAATAGCGGGTCCATGGAGGATTTTATACATCTCACTTGCACTGTAGTCGATAGATACTTCTTGCACTTTTGAAAGGCGGATTTCTGTTTGATTTACTTTAAATCAGTCGAAGAAAAGACCCATTTGAAATCGGTCTCTTATCGAATCCAATCGTAAACTTTGTGGATATAATCACTTCCTCCACATTTTCCTAACTTTATAGCTGATTTGAAAACTTCGAATTCACGAAACACATCGAACTTAAACACAACTAATCATCACTATTTTCAAATAATTGCCTTGTTCAAAACAGGCTCGCTCCCGACCCATCCATGCGCGCTTCCCTCGGCCTTCCCCTATTATCTACCAACACACCCTGTTTCAGCCATTCAGACAGCGGGGAGAATACAAGACTGACAGATAGTCGCAACTGGCTGCTGTAAATGCTGCTCACCCAGCAATTTATCTGATGCATTGATAGATATACAGACAGAAATAGACAGAAATAGACCGACAGACAGACAGACAGACACATACACAGACAGACAGACAGATATAGAGATAGATAGATGATAGATAGATAGATAGATAGATAGATAGATAGATAGATAGATAGATAGATAGATAGATAGATAGATAGATAGATAGATAGATAGATAGATAGATAGATAGATAGATCCTTAACTTTGTAAAAAGAAACACCTCACCAACTGTAGCGCACATTTATACAATAAAAAAATATTTGTGCAAAATAAGTTACAGCTGTAAATTGACCGGAGATAAGTTTGAAGTCTTCATCAAAGTTGACTGCTCATAACAAGAACCACAGCTATATTTTTGTTTGTTTCGCTGATGAAAACGAACGCTTCTGGAGACTTCCGAAGTTTCGTACCACTTGTCCGTCTTTTACATATGATACGTTTTAATAGCTTTTATATTCATAAATACTCAATAAAATTACCATATTCTAAACAAACAACACGAGGAGACTTCGAAGTCATCGTGAAAGATTATAGGGAAAATTAAACATCAGCCTTAATTAGCGCTGCTTTAAATAAGATTCAAACTTTCCAATCATTCGTCAGATCAAGAAACTTAAAATAAAAAGCGATCACCGATATAAGAATCAAAGGTCTCCCAAGTGATACGAATGAATTTCTGAACGAGTTGGAGAGGAAAAACGGAGCGAAGAGTCCAGAGTCTCCGCGTGTATTTGTGGATGGGTTAACTTGTAAGTCAGTGATTCAAGGTGAAACTTGACAAAAATAATACTTGCTAAGAATGCCCCATCGCTTCCCTCCCCCGCAGAATCAGTTTTAATCCCACTATTTTAATGCGGATATCATTTGCCGGCATTACGAAGCTACTGTGGCCACGGCCGTTCTCATTTGGAATGTGGTAAGAGAATCGGACGAGTTTGGGGAACCAGGCAGTCAATGTATTTCTCACAATGTTCTAGCGCACAGATACGTCCAAGGCAGCTGCTTGAAAACGTGTGTGAGGTAAGTTGATTGGCCGTATTGATGGTTCATTCACAGCTCGCTCCGCAGTCTTTATTATCATTACATTATTTTGTTTTACCAATCGTGAACAATAATGCGCTAAGATCTTGCTGTGTGGTGGGATGCAATTGCCCCACAGAGTAAACAGGCCGATATACACATGGAAATTGCTACCAAGAGACGCGTTCTTTATCAGAAAAATAATCTGATTGATAATTGGAAGCAATTGCGATTGGCGACTAATGCAAAATAATCGTTCTCATCCTCAGAACTACCTAATAGATCAATGCGAAGTATATAGAAGTATTTTAGTGCTTCCATAGCAACACCATTGGACGTTGTACAGCCCCCGCTCACCACCCCATGCGCGCACTCACACATCCCGCCCACACACACCCCCTCCCACGACCTCTGCACACCGAGCGGAGTTATGCTTGGAGTTCAATCCTTGGAGGAGGAGAGTGCGCGAAGAGCACTCCAAGCGCGGCGGATCCATTGTGAAGCCCCAGCAAATTTCATCCACGCCTTTTTCTTTCGGGGGGTGGGAGGTTGGTTCTCTTCTTCTTTTGCCCTCTTTTTAAGCATTAATCAATTATTCACCAGCACATTTATCTCCTGTAGAAAGTGGTGAATTCATATTCATTTCTGTGTTTTACTACCCTGACACTGATTAATGTAACATGCGCCACAGCTCCGGTGTACTATAAGACTCTATGAATCATACGCTATAAAGTTCCAACCGTCCTTGTAAATGACTCGAGAGTCCCTGCAGTCATGCCCAACACTGAAATGTCAAACAGACTCTTACTTAAACAACTGATGAATGATTATTAATAAAACGAGGCCGATTAGTTCAATATTACAGCCCCAGCCATTAAGAATCTCCCACCGTAACACACATGCGCTTCAACAAATCAAATTTGCTATTTTTTCACATTTTATACACATAAGAGAACGTTTGCTAGACAGTGTCGTATAAAATAACCTCCTGGTGTCACATTTATTTGCATTGTTACAAGCCAGCTTGAGATTAGTGACTTATTTTGGCCCTGAGCTATACCACTATGGTTTTATATGGATATAATTATTCATTTAGTAATAAATGTACAGTGAAGTGTCTAATGAGCAATAATCACGGTTGAATCCCTCATTATTCTATTCCTTGCAGCAATATTTTATTGCATCCCACCAGGATGTGTCGAATGGCGAATGCTAGATAACAACCATTAATGGAATACTGTATTAGTCATTCCACGACTCCACAATAAACACATATAGACACATCATTATTAATAATCATAATAAATGGCCAATGAATGAATATCAATAGCATTATCCAAATAGTGGAACCAAGGATAATATACACACACAATAACTGCAGGTTGCCTCAGGGCGGGTGACTGTCTAATGTTTTAAATTATTAATCCTAACAATAATTAGAACTACAGTAACTGTTTTATGCATAAACGATATTGCCTTCAGAAACCAAATGGTGCCAATAAGAGGTTTGTGCCGGTGTTGGAAAACTACAGTATTGAGTAGTAATTCATTTTGTCAAGTAGTAGGCGAGAAAGGAGCTTTGCAAGTGGATATTCCAAGTGGGATTTGAAAACAAATATTTAAAAAGGACAGTGCCACACAGAAGAAAGCCACATGGTTAGAAGATGTGTGGTTTGATATTGATAACAGGATAGTGGTAGAAAGTGAAAAATCAAATCTCCAAGATGAAAGGAGGAATCGGTAAGCAAACGGAATCTACTGCCCCGCCTGCGAATATGGCCTTGCAATGGCGCCAAACATTTTTACGGAGCCTAAAGTTTAGTCAGTCCTCAGAAAAGGTGATAAAATAGTCAATGTACTTGAGGATAACAGGCGCCTGGTATAATCCTGGTCATTGAATTTTAGCGGCCAAGATCTTGATTTAATTAATAGCAACGGTGGCTGTTTCTCTGCAAGAAAACACGCTTTGATTGGGCACGAAGGGGGAGAGGCAAATCTGGCGAACCCCTCTCAGAACACGGATGCACATTTGCTTTGCCGTTGACTCGTCAACAAGTAGCGGGGTGGTACATAAAGTTAATTAAATCATAATTTGTTTACATGCCAAACTCCAGAAGACTTTACAAATATCTATTGTTTGTTCGTCGGCATAATTATAGACATTTTCAGGAAGGATATTCCTGACCACTTATATAGGTCATTGGTCAATTGCTCCATTAGATTCGATCTGCAGTTTTGTCCCGTCTTCAAGTGAAATAATTGGAACCGTTAAACAATATGCCTGAAAATTATTTGAATATATTTAAATTGATGTTCGGTAGAGCAAGTTGAGACTATCCATAAATCCTCGTTCAATACGGACATAACATTCCACGCTACTTTCTTTAGAAGGCGTTGAATTGTGAACTGATTTTTGTGTCCATTTATAAGCAGCTTATAGATCTTTAGCATTGAAGGTATTGTATTTGTTCTCATCTGAAAGAATGCATTAGATGACTGACATAACCCATATTTTACAATCCAAAGAGAAATCAAACAATAATTAAAAGATAAGTTATTTCCATATATGTGTGATTATACAAAATTGAACACTGAACATTGCCATTCATGGTGCATTTCATAGCAATGTGTGTAATTCCACCTTTAAAAGCTTATTATCTTGTAAAATTGAATACTGTGCTATTTTAAACCAGAATGCTACTTATGAACAATAAGTTACAGCAGGATTTCACATTTCAAAGCAAGTCCTGGCCCATGGAGACAAAGCATTATCTACAATTTATGAGCTCTTTAAATTTATTATTATTTACTACTGATGACTCCGTACAGATTTCAAATAATTCCTCAATGAGAAATCTTTCAAAAGCCTGGAGAAATAAGACAGATTAAGGTAGCTACTGTTAAAAGTTTATCTCTCGTCTTGTTCTTTTAGCAGAGGCAGAGTATTCACACACCCTCTGCCCTGATACACAAATGTCATCCCTTTTGTAAGCTGCTGCTTTCCTTTTCAAGATGCCGGCGGTGTCTCTGATCCCTTTAATCCATTTATCCAGTTTCACGAGTGCATTGGGTGAGTATCTGCACAATGGCATTGTCCAGCTGGGAACAGCAAGGCACAGAGTTCAACAGACACACCCATCGATGCTTGACACAACATTCAGCTGTATTTAGGTGCATCTTACTCTGAAGCACAATGTAACTGTAATCTTATGTGAAAGCAGCAAATAAAATAGGGAAAAAAAACGAAATCTCCAATGACCCCTGGCACGCTGTGGTGGTCTTTGCAAACCTTTTTTTGAGTTTATTTAGGGGAAAAAAAGGGGTGGGGAGATGAATAGGGTTACATTTCAAATCCTTACAATTCATGTGCAGCACCAAATCCTAGGATGGATGAACTCAACAAGTGGACTGATGGTGCCTTTAACAATGAAGCTGTTTTCATCAAAGTTATTCAGTCTTGTAAGCTGGCAGCCCCACTTAAAATAAAATTGTCAGATATTTTCCTTGGTCACAATAGATATATAAGCATCAATTTCAATGCTATCGTTGACAATCACATAATTCTACTGTTATCTGTGTAGGAAAGAACTGCAGATGCTGGTCTAAATCGAAGGTAGACACAAAATGCTGGAGTAGCTCAACGGGTCAGGCAGCTTCTCTGGAGACAAGGAATGGGCGACGTTTCAGGTCGAGACCCTTCCTCAGGACCCTCAGGAATGGTCACGACCCGAAACATTGCCCATTCCTTCTCTACAGAAATGCTGCCTGACCCACTGAGTTACTCCAGCATTTTGTATCTACTGTTATCTGCATGACAATTAATCAAAACACATTATTTTAAATAGATTATCAAATACAAATGCCTGGCTTATTTCCATCAATGAGCATACACATTAATTATGGTAGTAAGTCATTTGATTTATCCAGCCAGCTTTGCCACAAGAACACAACTTATCTCACTCCATTTCCCCACTTACCCTAATAACCTTTCACCCTCTGGCCAATCAGGAATCTATTTTTATACACCTTAATAAAAACTAAAAATGCTTCCATCACTGTTTTGAGAGTTCTAAAGACTTGCAACCCCTCAAGAGAGAAAATAAATCACCTCAGTTCCGTCTTAAATTTTTTACCACTTATTTTTGACTGTGATCCCTTCGTTTTAAATTTTTTCCTAAAGGGAAACACACTCTCCACTTCCACTCTTTCAAGATTCCTTAGAGTTTTATGTGGTTCAATCAAGACCCCCTCAGTCTTATATTGGCCTCTCTCTGGCAAGAGGGGAGGCTATAACCTTATTGGATATAAGGCTATAGATGCAACTTGCAAGCCCACTGCCTCACAGCGCCAGAAATACAGATTCAATCCTGACCTTGGGTGCTGTCCGTGAGGAGTTTACACATTCTCTGGATGCTCTGGTTTCTCCTCATATCCCAAAGACATGTGCTTAGGTAGTGGTCTTAACAATGCTGTGTACACAGGAACATAAGCTCCCTACATTTGTATTCTATTCCCCTTGCGATAAACAGTGATATTTTATTTTTCTAGAGGACCGAGGACTCAGGTTGACGGAGGAACTGAAGGAAATTCACATTAGTCAGGAAATGGTGTCGGGTAGAATGATGGGACAGAAGGCTGATAAATCCCCGGGGCCTGATGTTCTGCATCCCAGGATACTAAAGGAGATGTCTCGAGAAATCGTGGACGCATTTGTAATCATTTTCCAATGTTCTACTGATTCTGGATCAGTTCCTGTGGATTGCAGGGTAGCTAATGTTATCCCACTTTTTAAGAAAGGTGAAAGAGAGAAAGCAGGGAATTATAGAAACATAGAAACATAGAAAATAGGTGCAGGAGTAGGCCATTCGGCCCTTCGAGCCTGCACCGCCATTCAATATGATCATGGCTGATCATCCAACTCAGTATCCTGTACCTGCTTTCTCTCCATACCCCCTGATCCCTTTAGCCACAAGGGCCACATCTAACTCCCTCTTAAATATAGCCAATGAACTGGCCTCAGCTACATTCTGTGGCAGAGAATTCCAGAGATTCACCACTCTCTGTGTAAAAAATGTTTTTCTCATCTCAGTCCTAAATGATTTCCCCTTTATCCTTAAACTGACCCCTTGTTCTGGTTTCTATAAGAACTTCCCTCAATCTTCTAAATTCTAGCGAGTACAAGTCAAGTCTATCCAGTCTTTCTTCATATGAAAGTCCTGACATCCCAGGAATCAGTCTGGTGAACCTTCTCTGTACTCCCTCTATGGCAAGAATGTACTTCCTCAGATTAGGAGCCCAAAACAGTACGCAATACTCCAGGTGTGTCTCACCAAGACCCTGTACAACTGCAGTAGAACCTCCCTGCTCCTATATTTAATATAGACCAGTTAGCTTGACATCGGTGGTGGAGAAGATGCTGAAATCGATTATTAAAGATGTAATGGTGGCACATTTGGATAGCAGTAACAGGATCGGTCCAAGTCAGCATGGATTTACGAAGTGGAAATCATGCTTGACTAATCTGGAATTTTTTGAGGATGTAACAAGTGTGTGGTAGATGCCCTCCAAGGCTGGTAGCTGTGTCAAGGGAGAAGGGAGAGCCAGTCGATGAAGAGTACCTGGAATTTCAGAAAGCCTTTGATAAGGTCCCACACACGAGATTAGTGGGCAAAATTAGAGCACAAGTTATTGGGGGTAGGGTATTGACATGGATAGAAAATTGGTTGGCAGACAGTAAATAAAGAATAGGGATTAATGGGTCCCTTTCAGAATGGCAGACAGTGACTAGTGGGGTGCTGCAAGGCTCAGTGCTGGGACCACAGCTATTTACAATATACATTAATGATTTAGATGGAGAATACGGCCCAATCTCCATTTACGGGGAAAGTGTGGAGAGAGTGTCCAGCTTTAAGTTTCTGGGCACTCACATTTCAGAGGACCTCACATGGTCCACCAACACCGCTGCGCTGGTCAAGAAGGCACAGCAACGACTGTTCTTCTTGAGGAAATTAAAAAAGACTGGTCTGCCCCAACAGCTGCTGACAACGTTCTACCGCTGCACCACAGAGAGCATATTAACGTATGGCATCTCTGTGTGGTATCTCAGCTGCACGGAGGCGGAGAGGAGAGCTCTTCAACGCGTCGCCCACAGAGCGCAGAGAATCATCGGGACACAGCTACCAGCCTTGGAGGGCATCTACCACACACGGTGCCTCAGGAAGGCCCTCAGCATCCATAAAGACTCATCACACCCCTGTAACGGACTGTTTGAACTACTTCCCTCCGGCAGACGTTACAAGGCCTTCTACGCCCGAACCTCCAGACTCAGAAACATCTTTATTCCAAGAGCTATAGTGGCTCTGAACCGGCCCTGCTGAGTGCCCCCCCACCCCACCCCCCCCTGGACTGTCTCCCTCGGATGGTCACGATACACAGCTTATTTATTTATTTTACTTTTCTTTTTCATCGGTTGGAGCTGCATACTAAATCTCGTTGCACTGACGTGCAATGACAATAAAAGATATTATTATTATTATTATTATTATTATTAGATGGAGGAATTAAAAGTAACATTAGAAAATTGGAAATGGCACAAAGCTGGGTGGCGGTGGGAACTGTGAAGAGGATGCTATGAGGATGCAGGGTGACTTGGACAGGTTGGGTGAGTGGGCAGATGCATGGCAGATGCAGTATAATGTGGATAAATGTGAGGTGATCCACTTTGGTGGCGAGAACAGGAAGGCAGATTATTATTTGAATGGTGCCAGGTTAGGAAAAGGGGAAGTACAACGAGACCTGGGTGACCTTGTACATCAGTCACTGAAAGTAAGCATGCAGGTTCAGCAGGCAGTGAAGAAAGCTAATGGCATGTTGGCCTTCATAATACAAGGAGTTGGGTATAGGAGCAAAGAGGTCCCTCTGCAGTTGTACAGGGCCCTCATGAGACCACACCTGGAGTATTATGTATAGTTTTGATCTTTTAATTTGAGGAAGGACTTCCTTGCTTTTGAGTGAGTGCAGCGTAGGTTCACTAGGTCAATTTCCGGGATGGCGGGACTATCATATGATGAAAGAATGGAGTGACTGGGCTTGTGGTTCACTGGAATTTAGAAAGATGAGAGGAGGTCTGATAGAAACATATAAAATTATTAAGGGATTCGACATGCTAGATGCAGGAAACATGTTTCCGATGTTGAGTGAATCCAGAACTAGGGGCCACTTGAACTGAGAACATTTAGAACTGAGATGAGGAAAAACACTTGAACTGAGAACATTTAGAACTGAGATGCAGGGAGAAGAAAGGAAAAAGGAAGAGGAGGAGCACGAGGGCTGAGGGAGAGCTGAGAAGGGGAGGAGACAGCAAGGGCTACCGGAAATTGGAGAATTCAATGTTTATGCCGCTAGGGTGCAACTGCTCAAGCGGAATATGAGGTGCTGCTCCTCCAATTTCCGGTGGTGCTTACTCTGGCCATGGAGGAGGCCCAGGACAGAGAGGTCAGATTCAGAATGGGAGGGGGAGTTGAAGTGCTGAGCCACCGGGAGGTCAGGTGTTCGGTGTCAGGCGGACCGAGCGGAGGTGTTCGGCGAAACGATCGTCAAGCTTACGCTTGGTCTCACCGATGTAGATCAGCTGACATCTAGAGCAGCGGATGCAATAGATGAGGTTGGAGGAGATGCAGGTGAACCTCTGTTGCACCTGGAACGACTGCTTGGGTCCTTGAATGGAGTCGAGGGGGGAGGTAAAGTGATAAGTGTAGCATCTCTTGCGGTTGCAAGGGAAAGTACCCGGGGAGGCGGGAGGGATGGGAAGAATTGACAAGTGAGTTACGGAGGGAGTGGTCTTTGCGGTAAGCAGACAGGGGGGGGGGGGGAGATGGGAGAGTGGTGGGGTCACGTTGGAAGTGGCGAAAATGATGGAGGATTATTTGTTGTATGTGACGGCTAGTGGGGTGAAAGGTGAGGACTAGGGGGACTCTGCCCTTGTTATGAGTGGGGGGATGGGGAGAGAGAGCAGTGTTACGGGGTATGGAAGAGACCCTGGTGCGAGCCTCATCTATAGTAGGGGAGGGGAGCCCCCGTTCCCTGAAGAATTAGGACATTTCCAATGCCCTGGTGTGGAACACCTCATCCTGGGACCAGAAGCGGCGTAGACAAAGGAGGAATTGGGAGTAGGGGATGGAGTCCTTACAGGAAGCAGGGTGGGAAGAAGAGTAGTCTAGATAGTCTTGGGAGTCAGTGGGTTCATAGTGGATGTCGGTCAGAAGTCTATCACCTGCAATGGAGATAGTGAGATCAAGAAATAGTAGGGAAGTGTCGGAAATGGTCCAGGTGTATTTGAGTGCCGGATGGAAGTTAGTGGTGAAGCGGATGAAGTCAGTCAGTTGTGTGTGGGTGCAGGAGGTAGCACCAAAGCTACCTCCTGCACCAAAGTTATATAGGGCTCTTAGGGCTAGCAGAATCAAGGGATATGGGGAGAAGGCAGGAACGGGGTACTGATTGAATGGCGGTGCTGGCTCAAAGGGCAAAATGGCCTACTCCTGCATCTATTGTCTATGTATCTATGTATTTATGTACGTTAGCCAACTTGATTACTTGCTGTGCCTAACTCGTGCATTTTGTGAACAATGTTCTCAGATGCCAAGATTCAGTTTCATCTTAGAGCTCTGCAATATTTCACATGGAGATATTTTTTGATTCAGCTGCCCAATTAAACAAATTTATATATTTCTATTTCATTTTCCAATTGCTAGATCTTCACCAAATGATTTCATCTATTTATATTATTTCGTAGCCGTAGAATCCTTTCCACAACTTGCTTTCCAACTTATAGAAAAGATAGACCCAAAGTGCTGGAGTAACTCAGTGGGTCAGGCAGCATCACTGGAAAAAAAACGATAGGTGGTGTTTCGGGATGGGACCCTTCTTCAGACTCAAAGTAGGGGGTGGGAAGGGAGGGTGAAGAGCTGGAGTCGAGAACGGACCAGGACCAATCAGGGTCACCAATAAATGACCTCAGACAGGGTGGACCCATGGTTAGCCTATTGTTAGCTAGGGAAGGTTTGATCTTAAGGGGGATACGACATGGTGAACTGTGGAACTGGTTAAACGACTAAGGTGGAGGTAGGGGACAAGGGGGGAGATTAGGGGAGTGTTAGTGGAAGTTACTTAAAATCAGAACATTCAACGTTCAAACTGCTGGTTTGTAAGCTACCCAAGGGAAATATGAGGCGCTGTTCTTCCAATTTGCTTATGGCCTCACTCCGGCAATGGAGTGTACAGGAGCCCACATCGGAATACCAGATGCAATAGATGAGGTTAGAGAACGTACATGTGAACCTGAAAGGATTGTCAGGGTCCCTGAATGGAGTCAAGAGAGGAGGTTTAAGAACAGGCATACTAGATTTTGACTTTTCAACTTGGCTTTGTGACATCAGCAAATTAGCAACCATATCTCTTGTGCCTTCATCCAAATTATTCATGACATTTTATTGCACTCATTACATCTTGATGACTGGAAATCACCCCATTTATACCTGTTTTCCTTTTTGCTGATCAATCTTCCATCCACATGTTACCTGCTACACCATGAACTTTTATGTTCCTCAATAAAGTCTCATTCAGCTCCTCATCATATGCCCTCTCGCAATTTACTAACTGTTGTATAGTACTGTATATCCAACAGTTCCCCTTTATTCACAGTACATGCTACTGCTTCAAAGAACGGCAATAAATAGATCAAACATGATCTCCCTTTCACATGTTGACATTGCCTGTTACCTTGAATGTTTTTAAGTGACCTGCAATAACATCTCTGATGGTAGCTTTCAATATTTCTCCTAAGACAAATATTAAACTAACTGGCCTCTAGTTTCCATACATACAATACACCATGTTATTCTCAAAAATAAAATAAATTCCAAATAAAGTTACTGAAGGGAATCAATCGGCCATAAAGAGAAGAACTAATTTCATTTCTATATCAGGTCTGATGCTGTGTGTGTGAGATGGCATTAGACAGCGTCTGTTCACTTGCAATTATTGACTGTTACTTGGTATTACATTTTTCTTCAAGACGCAGATTGCCTTTCCACATACTTTACACTGAACTATTCAAACTTTTGAAGGGTACCTTGAACTTGCAATTCATTTGATCCAAATATTAGTAGTGAAATGGTCCTTTCCAACTCAGGAGTTTTCAACATGCACTGGTAAGGAAAATAAATTGAACTAATTCGTATTCTCATTCATATCATGTTGGGTTTCAAATGTTAAGCAACAGTCAAAACAACTTGGAGCCAAAGTCTTTTTTTTTGTTACTTAGAGTTTACAAATTCAAATGAAATAGGATACCATAATGTTATGTCATCACAGCTATGTCAAGGGAAACCCTCTACCATGCCGGTAATGTATCAGAAACAGCTTCAGGTTTCAGGAATAGTTTCTTTCCCTCAGTTAATAAACCGCTGTACTGAATGGTCCTTCCCTAAGCTGGGGTGTAGTCCACATCTTCCGACCTGCTTCATTGTGGACTGTGGACTTTTTCTTTCGAAATGTAATGCTACAATGCTGTAAATCTATGTTCTGCACTCCGGTATTTTTTCTCTTTGCACTACATGTTGTACTTGTTTTGGGCTTGATTGTACTGATGTATAATATAATTTGATTTGACTGGATAGCACACAGACACAATGTTTTTCACTGTATCTTGATACACGTAGGAATAATAAACCAATACCTATACCAGAAGCATAATTCTTATAAATCTACTACTTTTAATCAAAATACAGGTATTTTGCAATCTGCATGAATAGAATGGTAGCATCAACTATTGGATAAAAATGCATCTAAAAATGTGTGCAACACCTATCAATTTAAAATTTTGTTTGAATAAACTTGAGCTGTTTATTGGTAAATACCTTCCCACGATTGAAAATATAAAACTAACTTTAAAATATAACCGCATTAGAATGGACTCTAGAATGCACTAATAAATCATAATCATAATCATACTTTATTAACTAAGTATGTTTTGCAACATACGAGGAGTTTGATTTGTCATACAGTCATACCAATAAAAAGCAACAGAACACACAAAATACATTTTAACATATACATCCACCACAGTGACTGATCCACATTCATCACTGTGATGGAAGGCGAATACAAATTAACTCTCTCCCTTCTTTGTCCTCCAGTGATCGGGGGCCTCTCACCTTCCGTTGATGGGACGATCTTACTCCCGTAGCCGGCGGCGGGTCTCCTTGTCGGGGCGATCAAGCTTCTGCATCGGGGGGAATCTCAGCTCCCCCGCGCCGGACAATCTACTCCGGGTCGGGGGCCAGTCAAACGTCGTGTGGCTCTTGTAGCTTCCCGATGTCTGCGAGCCCTTGATGTTAAAGTCCGCAGGCTGCGGTTGGAGCGTCGATCTCAGGCAAGGAATCGGCTCCGTTGGTAATTCCATGCAATCGCATCTCCGGTAAGGTGAGAGATTGAAAAACGTTTCCCCTGACCCCCCCCCCCACCCCACCCCCCACATAAAACAAACCAGAGAACATTAATACATACTTTTTAAACACACTAAAAGTAACAAAAAAAAGATGAAAAGGACAGACAAACTATAGGCGAGGCTGCCATTGAAGCGCCACCCAAAACGCCAATAAACAAACATATTTGTGAAAATTAAAACGGATGGATTTGATTTATATTGTATGCCCACTAATTAGAATGTGATGTTTTTATACATACAATAACTTATCAGTATATAGTTTGCAATGCTTTCCAACTTATTATTTTATTTCGAAGTCACGTGAGTGACTACATGAAGAGCCCGCCAGCCCGCATGCGCTTCAATTCGTCGACGCATGGCGCGAGAGTCCATTCTAATGCGGTTCGAAACTGCTCCGACAGATAAGGGGAAAGTTTCTTTCAGGAACGGGCCGCTGCTCCGAAAATAGGGGCAGCGGGCCCAGAGAAGCTGGCGGAATAAAAATAACAGCAGCTGGCGCTGCCGGTATAACGAACGCTATAACGACCGTTTAAAAAAAAATAACAGCGACCGACTAAAGCCAGGTCAGCGTACGCTGTGGAGTTTTCGCAGCAGCTGGCATTATAAAAATAGCAGCTGCCGGCTGAGGTTGGTTCAGCAAACACTGTAGAGCAGCAACCACTGTGGAAGGAGAAGCTGACGGCTATAAATAGCGGCTACCGCGGAGGCTCAGCAGGAGCTGGTGGTTTATAATAGCGGCTGCCTCTCGGCCAGGTCTGTGAGTATCGTGGCAGAATGGGGCTCCACTGGAGCAGGCGGCTGTTCGGAGCATGTGACGGGCAATGCCTGTACAGATTGATGCTCTGAAAGGGAGTCAGCCAGAGGCCTGAGGAGGCAACACCTGGTTCAGGGTTGCATTCTATTTCCTCCTTAAGAAACTCCATTGTGGCTCCAGAAGGGAGTAAGGAGCTCCTAGCTCAGGAGGCATTTACAGGCTGTGTCTGTCAGACACCTGTGGGAGCAACACCTGGTTCAGGGTTGCATCATGATATTTCCCGCTCAGAAGTGGGTAGTGTTGGAGATCCGTACATAGGTGGCTTCAACTATGTGGATATCGATAAGGAAATTGAATCCCTGAACTAATGGGGGATATGCTTCATTTTAATCATATGAACAAAATATGCTCCGTGCATCGGAGGCATCAACAGGCAGCTCTAGCCAAATGCCTGTGGCATCACCTGGCTCAGGGTTGCTGTATTCCTCCCACTCTGATGAGGGGAGTATTGGAGAATATTACAGAGGTGACTCCGATTATGGGAATATTAACAGGATATCTGAATCCCATGATTTATCGATGATATGCGGTCACATATTTGCCATCCCTTTGGGGATAGGAGATTCACTGGAGGAAGATCTGGCTAAATGTATCCGGGACATATGCCAGTCCACATAAACTGTCAGACTTTTTGGATGTTCCATACGTCAATTCTATCAGTTGAGATATCCCAGTGATGATATGTAGGCAAATAATTCTGGAGTCATTACGGACTTTTGCAAGTCAGAAGATGGGTCTCATCTCTCGGAAGTGCAGAAATCTGTATTAACACGTCTCTGTAATACATAGTTGGGGGTGTTGCCTTCGCAAAATGCTATGGCATGAGATAATTCCCAAAATGGCTCATTTTTTACAGGGCCAGTAATGTGCAGCCTGCCTAGTATCTCTTTCAGATAGGATTTATGTAGCAAGTAAAGACCTGCAGGGGTTAGGCGGCTGCTGGGGGGTGGAGTACTATTCCATGTGGGTAAAGCTCCAGTATTCCGCTGGGTTTTCTCCCTGTATTCATGGAGCAGGAAGCACCGTTGAAGCCCTGGAAAGGAGCAGTCGGGAGTCACTAGCTGGCCTCGCAAGAACAGCCTGTTGAACCAAGCTTGCAGTATGGCAGGCGTGACCTGTCCAGTGAGCCCCGCTGAGGCTCCAAAGGAGCAGCTGGTTAAAGGCACAGCCTGTTGATCCAGGCTGGGAGAATGAGGCAGCACGATCTGCACAGTCAGCTCCAGCAAAGGCTCCAATAAAGGCAGAAGGCCGCAGGAGTAGCCTATCGAGGCAGGCTCGGTTATGGCAGGCATGGCCTGTTCAGTGAGCTCCGCTAAGGCTCCAATGGAGCGGAAGGGGTCGAAGGAGCGGCGTGTCAAACCAGGCTGGGAATAACTGGTAGCGTGACCTGCACTGTAAAGCTCCAGCCAGGCTCTAAAGAGGCTGTAGGCCGAAGAAGTATTCTGTCCCATTGGGCTCCGGAATGCTGGCAGGTGTGCCTTGCACAGCAATATCGCCCTTGATCTCCGGAAATGAGCTGATTGGCAAACGTTGGGCTGATGATGTGGTCAGACAGGGTCTGCAATGGAACTTCGCTGAAGCTCCAACAAGCAGGTCGACCTGGGCTCAGAAATGCTGGCAGGTAAGTTCTCTTTATTAACCGCCGTAAACTCCGAAATGAAGCAGTCTGTCACCCCAGGTTTGGATTCACTGGCAGCATGGGCTGTCTAGTACTTTTCACTGTCTCTGGAGAGATCAGGTTGATGCAGAGACATTGGTAGGGTGCCTTGCATGGCAACCTCTGTAAGCTCTAAGTTGGAACTGGCTGGTCATATGGATCATATTGACCAGGGAAGCTCTGCCTCAACATCTGTGATTGAGGTCATCAAGCTGCTCAGTAGAGTGAGGTAATTTGAGGTTTCCCTCAACACATGTTTAACTCTTTCAGCTCAGTTAGTAGAGTCGCCAGTTCGCTGGAAACTTCATTGCCATCCTCTCTGGGATAGGTGGCTACCAGCAGAATGCCTGTTGCATTTTTTATCTGACCTGCAGGTTCATGTTGTGAATAAAAAATATATATACAATAATCTGTATGCTCTCAATACTAGTATTCCGGATTGAGTGGCTGGTCGAAGACAGAGTGTTGCGCACACTGGTGACTGAGACAGGTGGTTTCAGTCAGAGGACTGTGGAGCAACTCCTGGTTCAGGGTTGCATTATGCTATTTTCCATTCTGAGGAAGAAGGCTGAGGTTTCGTGGTGACTCTGACAGTCAAGAGTTGACAGGGAACGTGTATTCCCACATCAACTGGATGTTGTGTTTCAGCTCTAGCCATCAAGATCTGATTATATGTTATGAGCGAAATAAATAAATAAATAAATAAATAGAGAAATGCATCTATGAAGATGCATCTATAAATAAGTAGATAAATGCCAGAGAAGCCAAAAGTTTCCTCCATAAGGCCAATAAAGGAAATGATGGTTATCCAAGTGGAAACAGAGATGTCTCACAAAGGATGAGGAGTTTGCCCAAGAACAAGAGGGGTATATTTCTGATATTTCTCAAGGTTGTAGCAAAGTGGAGCATGCCAAATCAGGTTAGGATTTGGCTAGTCTGATCATGTGCCTCGTAATCCACTTTAGGATGGATAATTGTTTTTCAGCAATTTAGCTGATTCAGAGGAAGAGGGCCTCAATCGACCTTGAAGATGCATACTTTGCCATATATCTTTACGAGGGGCACAGATATATCTGGTGTTTTGATGACAAAGCCAGTGGTGCGAAGTTTAGGCTCTATCTAGGGGTTGTCTTCAGGCCAAGGCTATTTACAAAGATTCTAAAGCTAATTCTGCCCTACTCAGATCAAAAGGGCATTGGGTCATGAAGTTTATAGACGACACACACATTTTGGAGCTGATAACTCAGGGGTTAATAATAGATGCCTTTTAAGATATTAAGGATGAGGCAACATGACATTTAATAGTGCCAATTTTGCCTATTCATTCAGAGTGTCCACGGTAAAGGCGGCTGAAAGAAGCTCCTATTTACTCGAAGTCACGAGTGATGGCTAGCTCAGCCTATTTCTCGTGCAGCTAGCTCTGCACGATTGTATGGGAATTTGTGGAGAAGACATGTGAGCTACTTTTAAATAGAAGTAGCAGAGCTGTGTGTTTCTTTCAGTTTGCGCTCGGAGAAGCGATTATGTTATAGTACAATTGACACTGTATGTGCTGCTTGGTCATTCTCTATAGTACCATAAGTGGGACAATAAATGATTGGTTATTCACCCGTTGTTGACCAACATTATGCAAGGTGTCTTTTATATGACCGCTCTAAAGCCTAGACTCATAGTAGTGTGGAATGTAGATCAGTAAATTATTATGCAGATATTCATCTACTGTTTTCCAAATGGGAGCCGAATCTTTTAAGTTGATTATGCTTAAGCAGCTGATTCAGCACAAAGAACACACCCTTTACTCAATCTCTGGCTCGGTCTCTGGGTCATAACTGACATGAGGGTAGCTTGTTATGGGAATGATCTCATAAAGCTAAACGGGTGGGTACAGGTTGGAGTTGACAGCATACCCACCAGATCGGAGATTGGGGGTGTTATTATGTATATAGGTACACCGAGCTTGCTGGTACCTATGCAATGAAGGATACTTTCTTCATTGTTAATTAATAGTTTTTCAAGAGATTGTTGGTGGCTCATTAGCAGCCAATAGAATGGATATTCCCATTTGTCTATCTTCTTGCAACAGCAGGAGGTTTACATAGTGCACTTTCAGAAGTTATAATATGCCTGGATGATTGCAGATAGAATTCTGTTCAGTGTTGCATGAGTTATTGTCTAACTCAAAGCCAATTGGGACTATAGTCCGATTAAGAGCAATGGCCATGGATGCAAGTTAGCATCATGTTGTTAATAACCCATGTCTTTCTACCGTTTATGGTCTTATCTGTTTAAGTGTTTCGCACACAGATTGGGTTATTGCACAAAACCGCATAGCTTTGAAGGCTTCACGTAATCACTCACGTGACTTCGAAATAAAATAGAAAGATTAAACGAAAACTTACCGTTTTTACCGTCTTACCATCTTTATTTTATGAGAAGTTGAAGTGAGGGATTACGTGCCCTCCACTCCCAACCCTGATTCTCATAAATATCATCCGGTAAGTCTAGGGTCGTTAATCTTTCTGTAGTTTAAGTTCTGCAACTGGTCTGTGGTTTCATACAGTTGCTCTGAAGATTGACGTGCATGCGGGCTGGTGGACTCTTCACGTAATCCCTCACTTCAACTTCTCATAAAATAAAGATCACACTTCAAAAGGTAAGTTTTCGTTTAATCTTCCTATTAATTAGCATTATGCCTACATTTCATGTGTGTGTCACATAACACATAACATCATGTGGTCATATCTTTTTTGCACTATTTGTTTAATCTTTCCGCTATAAATCCTTTTACACAACTCCAAATTAAGAATTTCATTCAAAGTATTCAACAGTTAATCGGCACAATTAAAGTAATATTCATTGCATTTCTTTTATGCCTTCATCGCAGTTTTTATTTTAAGACCTTATTCTCGAGTAAAAATCTAGGACTAAACCCAGAGATGTTATGTAATTACAGAACAATCTGAATTTGGAATCTGGAATCTGAATATTATAGCATGCAAAATTTTCCTGAAAGCATCATAGTATCCACGTGGTGTCACGGTAGTGCAGCTGGTAGAGCTGCTGCCTCTCAGCGCCAGAGACCAGGTTCGATCCTAATCTCAGGTGCATATTCTGTGGAGTTTGCTCATTCTCCCTGTGACCACGTGAGTTTCTTCCAAGTGCTCTGGTTTCCTCCCACATCACAAATATATGTGGGTGCAGCAGCATCTATGAAGCAAAGGAAATAAGCAACCTTTCGGGCCGAAACCCTTCTTCAGACTGATGGCGGGTGGGTGGAGGGGGGGGGGCGGGGAGAAGAAAGGAAAAATGAGGAGGAGGAGCCCGAGGGCTGAGGGATGGCAGGAGACAACCCGAGGGCTGAGGAAGGGGAGGAGACAGCAAGGGCTAACAAAATTGTGAGAATTCAATGTTCATGCCCGCAGGATGCCGACTCACCAAGGTGCTGTTCCTCCAATTTCCGGTTTTGCCCACTCTGGCCATGGAGGAGACCCAGGAGCGGTCGGATGTGGAAGAGAGGCGGAGGAGAGTGTCAGTGGCCGGGTATAGGTTGCTTCTCTGGTCAGCACCTCATATTCCGCTTGGGGAGTCTGCATCCTACGGGCATGAACATTGAATTCTCCCAATTTTGATAGCCCTTGCTGTCTCCTCCCCTTCCTCAGCCCTCGGGCTGTCTCCTCCCATCCCTCAGCCCTCGGGCTCCTCCTCCTCGTTTTTCCATTCCTCTCCTCTCCCCCCCCCCCCCCCCCCCCTCCACCCACCCGCCTTCAGGGAGAGGGAGAGGGAGAGGGAGAGGGAGAGGGAGGGGGAGGGGGAGAGGGAGGGGGAGGGGAGGGGGGGAGGGGGGAGGGGGAGGGAAGGGGAGGGGGGGGAGGGGGAGGGAGGGGGGGGGGGGGGGGGAGGGGGGGAGGGAGTGGGGGGGGGGAGGAGGGGGAGAGGGAGAGGGAGAGGGAGAGGGAGAGGGAGAGGGAGAGGGAGAGAGAGAGGTGGTGTCTCCCTCTGCTCTGACAGCTGAGAAGTTTTGAAGCAACCTTTTAAAGGTTTTCATCAATGGAAGAGGGACAGAGGCAGTGTGAGTTCGAAGTTTGACTTAACGTCGGAATGCGGAAACTTTCCTTTTTTAAAGGATTTCTCCATTCAGTGAGGAATTCCACCGCTTTTCTGGAATGCCGTGGGAACGGCAGTGGCTGGCGGATTGCCAATCGTACCTGGAGACCGGGAGTCGGAAAGAGGCGGTGTTTACGTGGGTTCTAGCATCGTAACCCTGCTCCCATACCGTTTTGCCCAGACCAGGTCACCTGGGCATAAATAAAGAGAGGCTCTTTTTGAATCAGGCAGTTTTTGGAGGCTCAGAAGACCTGGGAAAAGCCTTCCAAAAGCTCCTCTCAGCAGAGAAGTTAAGCGTGGGTGTAGCATGGCAGTAGCAGGGGAGGAGGAAGTCCAGGAGGAAGAATAAACACATCCAAGCGAGTCACCCGAATGCAAATGAGCCCACTCACGCACCTGAGCCCACCCACCCGAAGAGGTCCAAGAGGCACCTGGCAGGGTTCAGCAAGGAGCTGAGGAGGTTCAGAAGGGGGCAGGGGAAGTTCAGAAGGGAACTGGGGAGGCTGAACAAGGGGATGGAAAAGAGGAAGCTGGTAGTGTGGAGGCGGAGGACTCTTCCCTTATGGAGGTCACCGTGCCACCACATATCAGTGGGCCCTTTGAGAGAGAGCACGGCCCTGGGCCCAAAGTCAGGGGTAGCCCACCTCGCGACCTTCCACCCCTGTCGAGGCTGGTGGCCCAGGACTTATGTCCTCTGGCCCGGAGGTTGTTCCTTCGTTTCAGGGGCCTTCCTGAAATCTGTTATCGCACCCTGGAAATGTGTCCCGTGGGATGGAGGATGAGCAGAGACAACCCGAAGGGGGAGTCTCGAGTGTAGGGGTGGTTTCCCAACCTGTGCTCCTCAATAGAGCTACAAGAGTAGCTGAGGGATGTGCTGCCCCACCGGCTGATGAAGTAGGGGAGCCTCCAGAAACACCGGCTCCTTTTGTGGGCCTTAGTGAGGTTACACCTTGGTGGTGTCGGCTGGAGACGCTCTGTTGGAGTGGGTACCCAGGGAGCGGAGGGGGCGGGGCCACTTTGGGTCATGTCCCTCAATCGGATTCCGGGGGTGCCTGTGCACTGCAGGCCCTGGGGACGCCTCTTAGTTTTTTTTTCCCAAACCCAGTTGTAGAGGGCGGTGGGACAGTGCAGGAGCCTGGCCATTCACTGGCTGGCTCACAGCTAACAGAGGTTTCGGGACCCTCCCTCAACACTGATCCCGGGGGTGGGATCATGTCGGAGTAGTGGGAACGTGATGTAGCCAGTTTGCGCAGTGGGGCGAGCGAGCTGGCAGCCAGCTGCAGCCCTCCGAACTCAGATGAAGACCTTGAATGTGATGAGGGGGAAGATGTTGCTTCAGGTGTCAGTGGGTTGGCAGAATGCCCGGATTCCAGTGCTGTGTCTCGAAGGGCCGGTATCTGGGAGATTCGGGAGTTTCTGAAATAATCCAAGGGCAGTAGGATTAAAGTCCAGTTAGCTGTCAAATGGTGGCCAGATGTGTCGGGACTTATCCGGACACTTGAAGCTATCCTTTGCAGTAAGGATGGTGGTCTTCTCGAGTTTGAGAAGCATCAGTTCGGGGACTTTTTGAAGCTCCTAAGAGAGAGGGGCCCCACTCCCGCGAGGAGTGTGAGGAAAATACCCCAGTGCCACTTCAACATGAAGATCACAGTAGCTAACCGAAACATAAATGGCAGAAGGGGGGGGACCTTTGTAGATTTCACCATCTATCAGAGGGGAAGTATGCAGCGAGCTTTCTGCAAGAAATGCATACTGTTGTCAGAGATGAAATCGCCTGGCTACTGGAGTGGGAATGGGGGGGTCTACATGAGCCACCTCAGCAGAGATTCGAGTGGGGTGGTCTTCCTGTTGGCCCCGACTTTCCAGCCAGAGATCCTGGAGGTGCAGTAAGTTTGCTCTATCTGGCCATGAGCCTGGATGGCGTGTCGTTACATTTAATTAACGTGTACACCCCCAGCATCGGCTCAATGCAGACATGTCTACTTCACCGGAATTGTTCATCAGGCCCAGTGAGATCGCTCTGGTACTCAGTGTGCCCATGCAGTAGTGAAGAAGTTGAGAGGTTTGATTGATTCCTTTGAGTTTGTTGATGCGTGGCGGAATCTCCACCTTAATCCCAATGCTTTTTCGCGGAGGTCTGAGGGTGGTGGTTCCCGTATTGATCACATGTACATCTCCGGAGCGTATGTCTCTCGTGTCTCGGCGGCCTCTAGGTGGCCGATGCTGTGCTTGGACCACTGCCTGGTGCGAGTGGACTTTATCCCAGCGTGTACATGGGCAGGGTCCGCGTACTGACACTTTAATAACCGGCTGCTGGAGGATCGCCAATTCCAGGATTCATTCAGTCTGTTTTGGGTGAAGTGGAGAGAGAGGCAGAGGGGTTTCCCTCCCCTGGGATGTGGGAAAGACTTACATCTGTCTCTTTTGTCAGGAGTATTCGTGTCGGTCGACCAGAAGGCGGGACACGGCAGTCGAACAACTCGAGAGGGAGTTACTCGATGCAGAGTCTTGCTTGGGTCGGATCGGTGAGGACTCTTGTGAGTGGGAAGAGTATCAGGAGAGGAAGGAAGCGCTGATGGACCTGCATCTTGAGTTGTCCCGAGGTGCTTACATGTGGTCGCGGGTCCAGATTCTGCACGATCTGGACCGAGCTTCCCCTTTCATTTTCTGTTCTCTGCAGATGGTTTCAGCGGGGAGGCTCAGCGGGTCCTGTGAGGGGGTCTACCACCTGTAGATAGAGCGGTGTTTGAACTCCTTGATGACCCCTTATCATTGAAGGAGTTGGAGGAGTTGACTCGTGCCCTGCACCAGCTCAGGAGGGGCAAGTCCCCAGGGCTGGATGGGATGACAGTAGAGTTTGTTAGAGCCTTCTGGGATGTCCTGGGGGGTGACTATATGAAGGTCCTGGAGGAGAGCCTGGCGACCGGGGAGATGCCCCTCTCATGGTGCAGAGCAGTCGTTGTCCTGCTGCCCAAGAAGGGCGAACTCCGCCTGTTGAAGAACTGGCGCCTGGTCTCTCCTCTGTACAAAGCCTTTGCACGGGCAATGGTAAATTGCCTGGGCTCCGTGCTGGCCAAACTGATCCACCCGGACCAGTCCTATACAGTCCCTGGCCAGTCTATTCAAGATAGCATCCACCTGGTTAGGGACCAGATTCATCTATCCCAGGGAACTGGTCAGTCAGCTGCTTTTCTGTCCCTCGATCAGGAGAAGGCTTTTGACAGGGTAGATCATGATCACCTGCTCGGGATGCTGCAAGTGTTCGGATTTGGACCGCATTTTGCGGCCCGGGTCCGGTTTTTGTACGCCGCAGCGGAGTGTCTCGTGAAGGTCAACGGTGCGTTGTTGGCCCCCATTCACTTTGGGAGGGGGTGCGCCAGGGATGTCCCATGTGTGGTCAGTTGTACTTGGTCTGTGTGGAGTCATTCCTTTGTCTTCTTCGCGGGCGGTTGACAGGCCTGGCTCTCCCAGGACCGGGGGTGGAGGTGGTTCTTGGCTTGCCGATGATGTGCTCCTTATGTTCACTGACCCTGTTGACCTGCGGAGGATGTGTGAATGCCAGCAGGTATTCTTGGCTGCATCGTCCGCCAGAATTAACTGGAGTAAGTGTTCTGGACTTTTAGTGGGCCAGTGGCAGGTAGACTCCCTGCCGAAGGAGATGACATCGTATGCGTGGAGCACCACGCACCTCCTCTACCTGGGGGTGTACCTGGGTCCCACTGAGGTTGCTTGGCCAGCGAACTGGCTGGAGCTGGAGATGCTGGTCAGGCTTGCTTAGAGTTCTTATTTTCCAGGGTAGGGTGCTGGTCATAACCCAGCTGATGGCCTCCATGTTAAGGTACTGGCTGGCCACTCTTGTCCCAACCTCTATCTTTGCAACCACGATACAGAAGAGGCTAGGGTTTCTTTTGGGAGATAGGAAGCACTGGGTTTCCGCAGCGGTCCTGAGTCTCCCATTAGAGGAGGGCAGCCAGTGGTCCTGTGTCTCCCGTCAGAGGTGGTATGCGTGCGTACCCAGGTGCGGGCTCTCCATCTCAGGACTCTGTGGAGGTACATGTACGCGGAGCGCCCTCCCAGATGGCACACTCTGGCCATATATTTTACCGCCGAGGCCGTTGCGTTAGGGGGGTTTCGTGGCTCCCGGTGGTGGGCATCAGTCAATTTGCCACACGGTGTCTGCTTAGTTTCTACCGCGATGTGTTAAGAGTGAGGAATTTGGTCATCTTCAGCCAGCAAGTTGCTCCTCAGGGGGAGGGGGTGTGTGGTGGCTGTGAGGTGGGCTGGTCCTCAACCTGTCACAGTAGGTGTCAAGGAGAGGCGTGTGCTCAGAGTGATTCTGACCAAGCTTATCCCACTCCGCCGGAATTGCTCATCAGGCCCAGTCTCCGGAATATTTCCCGGGACAACATGAGCTGCCTTTCCGAGATGCCCAGAGTGCCGTTATGTTACGCGGAGAGACGTGTACTGTACAGGATGCTCCTGCACACTCTACGCCTTCGTCTTCCCTCTGGACAAGCCCTGGCGGTCCGTGTTACCAACTGATGGCGGGTGTGGTCCCCAGTGGACGTCTCTCTACAAGGGTGTTTATTACACACCACGGCTCTGTGCAACACTCTCTGGGATGGAGAGTGTTGCACAGAACTGTGGCATGTAATAATTATTTTGAGCCAGTTCATGGACTCGCCAGCCACCTGTAACTTCTGCAGTGAGGAAGAGACCGTGTTCCACGTGTATATAGAGTGTGTGAGGTTGCTGCCCCTGTATGAATATCTGAAGGGGCTGCTCCTCAAGTTTTGGTTTCATTTTAGTCCCACGATCCTGGTGTTTGGACACATGGCAGGGAGTGGGGAGGGCCGATCGGGAAGGTGGGATCTCCCTGTCGGTTTGCTCCTGGGCCTGGCCAAGATGGCCATTCCTGGGTCCAGGCAGCGGGCGGTTAATGGTCACACCAGAGTCGGCTGCCTGCCCCTCTTCCGGGCCTACATCCGTGCTCGCATGTCCCTGGAGAGGGAACACGCGGTGTCCACTGGGACTCTGTAGGCCTTGCATGAACACTGGTTGCCACGGGGGGTCGAGAGCATGTAGATAAAGATTGCACCATTGTACTATAATGACTGCTTGATGTATTGTGACCATTGAATGTTTATGTACTTTTGGTACACTGTAATATGCAATTGTTGAATAAAGTCTTTGGAATGGAAAAAAAAAAGGGAGGGAGAGGGAGAGAGAATCATGTCAATGGATTAACTCCAAACACTAATTCACAAATTTTTAACCAATTAATTTTCATCTCTGATTACATTAATATGAGACATAGATACAGAAGGAGACAATATGGAAATACTAAAGAATGAGAGGCAAATATATTTTTCTTCATTAGATTTATTTTTGTTTTAGATATATTTTTGAGAATGATAATGAAGATCTGTGGATAGAAAAGAGGCTTGCAATACATTTGAGAAGTCCAATGGAATTAGTGGTACGGGATGCTTGGAGCATATAGCTAGAAAATTAAAGTGGGTGATACAGTGGAATACTGTGAGAGAAATGATACAATGGTTGGCTAGTGATTCACAGAGGTGAGGTCAGAGGTGAGAAATAGAAGGAGTGATTATAGAATGTGATGTTAGGGAATGCCTTGGGAAAAATAAAGCAGGAAACATGATTGCATAAGGAATTGAATGGAGAAAAAGTCCAAACAACTTATCTCAATATCTAGTGCGGACAATATTCACTCAATATTCTGCCCCAGATTCTCTGTGCCATAACTGATCCATTATCCCAGCTTCCCTGATTTCCTATGTACTATGCTCTGAGAGGTAAACAAATAACTAATCTTCAGAAGTTACCTCCTGTACGTACGATTCACAAAGCAGAATTCCAGATTGATTTTAACTGATAACATCTATAATTAAACTTAAGCAAAAAACTAGAGATGTTGGAAATATGAAAGAAGAACAGAAAATAATGTAAACATTCAACAGGCCAGACAACATCTGCAGAAAGGTGAACATCTTATGTTTCAGGTCAGGATCCTTCATCAGAACTGAATCTATACTGAAATGTTAGCTGTTTCTCTTTCCACAGATGCTCTCTGACCTGCTGAGTTTCTCCAGATTTTCAGATTTATGTCAACTCTCTTTTATGATTATGCTAAATTTCTAACTTTTACAAACTTGTGTTATCAACATATTTTATACAAAAGCAAGAAATGTTTTCAGGGAAGTTTAATATTGTAACGCTGGTTACATTGTAGGACTGGTCCTTCCGTCAAAGTGTATTCAAAGAGTCTGTCCCACTTAGTCTATTTTTTACGTGACTACAGGCACTAGGCTGTCGCCTGTATGGTCGTGAGTAGTCTCCTCAGTAGCCCAAAGAGTTGTAGTGTCTTTCTGGTCGCTGCTGGATTTTCAACATTTTCAAAAAAATTTGGCAACAGTCAGTAGGCGACTACCTACGTCAACCTACGTCAACCTACGTCAACCTACGTCAACCTACGTCAACCTACGTCAACCTACCTCAACCTACGTCAACCTACATCAACCTACATCAACCTACGTCAACCTACGTCAACCTACGTCAACCTACGTCAACCTACATCAACCTACATCAACCGGCGACAGGTACCGGCGACTGAATTGTCTTCAGTTGTCACTGACAGGGTCGTAGCTTGTTGTAACTTGTCGCGGGTGGATGTAGGTTGACCGGTTGCCGTAGGTTGTCACCTGTGTGGTCGTAGGTTGTCGTAGGTGTCACTTGTTGTTGTAGGTGTGGTCGTAGGCGGACGTCCTAAATCGCGACGTTATCGGTTGCTTGCCATAACTTGATGTCGACTAGGTGGTAGGTTGTCGTAGACATTGTCATTGGGGCATCCAGTCACCGCTTTTTTTGGCGACCTGCTTTGACTATGACAGTCGCCCTCAGTAGCCTAAAAAATCGCCTAAGTGAGACAAGCCCTGAAGAATAATTTTATGTTCTGTGAAATATGGTAATACATTAGTTTTAGTTTATCCCAAATAGAAAAAAAGGTCTCATAAATAGGGGATCTGTGGTTTACTGGTCACAAGGTGGCCTCTTTTTTCAATTTATCATGCTTCAGTAATGTTAACTGTAAAGGGCCTGTTCCACTTATATGATTTTTTCGGCGACTGCCGGCTCCCGTCATAGTCGCTGCAGATAGCCTCCGACAATGTCTACGATAACCTACCAGCTAGTCGACATCAAGCTATGGCAAGCTACCGATAACCGACGACCCAACAGTCGCAACTTAGGACGTCCATCTACGACCACACCGACAACCTACGACCACACCTGACACCTATGACAACCTACGATCACACAGGCGACAACCTACGACAACCGAAGTCAACCTACGTCCACCAGCGACAAGCTAAGACAAGCTACGACCCGTCATAGTCGCGGCAGGTCGCCGAAACTTTCATCATGTTGAAAATCCTCAGAGGAAATGTCCTCCCGACATGTCGCGGGGTGACGCCTATATGGTCGTGAGTAGTTGCCCAGTACCTTTTTCTTGTCGCCGCTGGATTTTCAACATGTTGAAAATTTTCGGCGATCTGCTGTGACTATGATGGGTGTCGGCAAGTCGCCAAAAAAATTACGTAAGTGGGACAGGCCCTTAACTATCAACAAGTATCTCCGAGATATGAGCCATGCCCTCCTTTCACTGCTACCATCGGGCAGGGGGTACAGAATCCCGAAGTCCCCCACTAACAGGTTGAGGAACAGCTACTTTCCTGCAACTATTGATTGTTGAAATAACCTACACAACCCTGGTCTTACCTTGAGAATGGAACACTATCGCCCATCTCATGCTGTCTTGCAATTTAATACATATGAACTTGTTTTTTTTCTAATGATGCTTTTACACTAATGCCTTGTGTTTTTTGTAGTCTTAATTTTAGATATTTTGTGAAATCTGTGTAGAATTTATATATGATTTGTTCTTATGTGTTTGGCTGTTTGTTTACATGCCTGTAATGCTGCTGCAAGCAAGATTTTCCATTGTACGTATACCTCACTGTATTTGTGCATAGGACAATAAACTTGACTTCAATTGATTTGAGTATGTGACATAATTCTTCTGTAATGTGAAACTGCATTTATAAATTACTAGACTAAGTGGGACCCGTTGGGTCCCAGCATCACAGGAGGGCTGGTCATCCAACGCAATATTCCACCTCTCCACCAATTCTAATATTGGTGGCCAGTTGGGGGGGGGGGCTTTCTGGAGCGCTAGTATGGGTGTTATGGGCTGAAGGGACTGGTTTCCAGAGGGCTAGTATGCAAATTGTGCGCCAAATGGATTATTGGGCTGGCGTCTCAGTCAATCAAGCCTGTTGTGCTGGCAACTCACTCACTCACGGCTGGTGTGCTGGTAGTTGACTCATGGCTAATCCTTAATTCTATTTCAAGCAGGTTATAAGGCCACCAAATTCAAGTGCAGTTTCTTACCACTTCTAGCAGGGTGCAAGGCCACCAAATTCAAGTGCAGTTTCATACCATTTGAAGTAGGGTGCAAAGCCACTAAAGACAGCGAGTTGTGACCTCTCCCTCCTCCATCTTGCAGAGACTGAGCCACACTCGCATTTCCCGGTTTTATAACCCCTCCCCTCCCCCCCCACCTGAAAAGGTGTGGCTTTCATGGAGTGATTGACAGGAGAGAGATTCTCAACTTTAAAAAAAAAACTAATAACACTTTTATTTTTCATTGATGGGAAGAATTCTCTGCACCTGCTCAGCGGAGGGGGACTGAGTAATGGGGCTTTTTCACAGGGCGAGTTGACGCAAGATGTCACCAGAGTGAAGTGGTCGTGGTCCAGCACGAGTCTCGCACGATATAACAGGGGTAGATAAAGAGTTCCCACGGTACTCGGTATTTCTGTTATTTGTGCGAGTGACTTGTCCGTCTCCCGAGCTTTCACGTTAAATCTTGAATGAACATCGTGAACTACACGTGACACAAATGATGTAACTTTTTTTTCACACACTATAAATATCCTCCCTTGGTTGAATTGGCTCATTTGGAGACATGTTTTACTGTGTATGTGGGAGACACAGATGGACTGAGCACAGTACCTCGGTCTTACTGTGTGTGGGAGAGGGGGAGAAAGAGACGTACACTCACAGAGGCAGAGTCTCTCAGCCTGTGTAAGAGGGAGGGAGAGAGAGAGAGGCACACACAAGGTGGATGTGAAATCTCACCTGCCTGTTTCAGTGACAGACACCCGCCTCCAGTAAATGAAGACACCCCCATCTGTCTCCCCCTCCTCTCCCTCGACTATAATCTTTAAAAGAGACTTTAAAGGGACTTTACTGAAAGGTTACGCATTTATCGACCACAGGCAGCATATCAGAAGGGTCTCGATATCTCTGGAGAAAAAGAATAGGTGGCGATTCGAATCGGAACCCTTCTTCAGACATCCTAATCGGAATTGAGTCTGAAGATGTGTCTCGTCCCGAAACATCAGCTATTTTTCTCCAGAGATGCTGCTTGACTCGCTGAGTTACTCTAGCGTTTTGTGTCTGTCTTCGGTTTAAACCAGCATGTGCAGTTCACTCCTTACACGGGTCTCTGGAGAACATTGATTGGTAGCGTTCCGGACCCTGCTTCGGAAAGGCATCGATCGCTAGTCGGCGAGTACGCCGAGCTGTATCTCTCAAAGAAGTACATGTGAAAAATTTCTCACGGACCATAAAAATGCGTAACCTTTCAGTAAAGTCCCTTTTAAAGTCCCTTTTAAAGATTAGTTATTTTCTTGAATCTCATTAACATAACTCATGAATAAGTTGATGTCCATATGCGGATGCAAATCTTCATTTTTATTTATTTTTTAAATTCAATCCCACAGAAGACAATTTTTACTCACCTTCTGTCCCCACTGTCCAGCTTCCGGGTTCACCGTTCGCAGGAGTTCCCACGGTACCCGCAAGAGTTATTACGGATATCCCACTGGCCACTACGTTCATATAATGTTGCAATGCTCAACCACAAGTGTACAAGTCACTCTTGGAGAAATTCAAACTTGCTTGAATTTTCTCCCGAGTGACCAAGTTACACGATTACCTGCCGTTAGCGCTACGGTGGTCCACGGTGGTCCACGAATGCCGTACTGTTATCGCACGAGGTTCCCACGATGTTAAACTCTGGTTAACTCTTGCGTCAAGTCGCCCCGTGAAAAAGCCGCTTAAGATGGCCAAAAATCACAGCCGTATGTGGTAGCGTTTTATCTAAAATCAATATACAGTGCAAACAGGAAGTAAGTGCATTTACAGTAGTGCCTTTTAACTTCAAGCCAAAGCATCCAAGCCACCATTTGCAGTAAGTAGTGCCTTTCAACTTCATGCCACCATTTGCAGTAAGTGGTGTCTTTCAACTTCAAGCCACACCCAAGCCATCATTTGCAGGTAGTGCCTTTCAACTTCAAAGCTCCCAAGCCACCATTTGCAGTAAGTGGTGTCTTTTATCTTCAAGCCACACGTAAGCCACCATTTGCAGTAAGTAGTGCCTTTCAACTTCAAGCCAAAGCAACCAAGCCACCATTTGCAGTAATAGTGCCTTTCAACTTCAAGCCAAAGCAACCAAGCCACCATTTGCAGTAATAGTGCCTTTCAACTTCAAGTCAAAGCTCCCAAGCCACCATTTGCAGTAAGTAGTGCCTTTCAACTTCATGCCATCATTTGCAGTAAGTAATGCCTTTCAACTTCAAAGCTCCCAAGCCACCATTTGCATTAAGTGGTGTATTTTAACTTCAAGCCACACCCAAGCCACCATTTGCAGTAAGTAGTGCCTTTCAACTTCAAGCCAAAGCAACCAAGCCACCATTTGCAGTTATAGTGCCTTTCAACTTCAAGCCAAAGCAACCAAGCCACCATTTGCAGTAATAGTGCCTTTCAACTTCAAACCAAAGCTCCCACGCCACCATTTGCAGTAAGTAGTGCTTTCAACTTCAAGCCAAAGCACCCAAGCCACCATTTGCAGTAAGTAGTGCCTTTCAACTTCATGCCACCATTTGCAGTAAGTGCTGTCTTTTAACTTCAAGCCACACCCAAGCCACCATTTGCAGGAAGTAGTGCCTTTCAACTTCAAAGCTCCCAAGCCACCATTTGCAGTAAGTAGTGCCTTTCATCTTCAAGTCAAAGCTCCCAAGCCACCATTTGCAGTAAGTAGTGCCTTTCAACTTCATGCCACCATTTGCAGTAAGTGGTGTCTTTCAACCAAACCAAACCCAAGCCATCATTTGCAGTAAGTGGTGTCTTTCAACTTCAAGCCACACCCAAGCCACACCCGCCATAATTTGCAGTTAGTGCCTTTCAACTTCAAAGCTCCCAAGCCACCATTTGCAGTAAGTGGTGTCTTTCAACTTCAAGCCACACCCAAGCCACCATTTGAAGTAAGTAGTGCCTTTCAACTTCAAGCCAAAGCAACCAAGCCACCATTTGCAGTAATAGTGCCTTTCAACTTCATGCCACCATTTGCAGTAAGTAGTGCCTTTCAACTTCAAGCCAAAGCAACCAAGCCACCATTTGCAGTCATTTTTTTGCAAGCTTTAGAATCAATAGTCATTTTTTTGCAAGCTTTAGAACCAATAGACATATTTTTGCAAGCTTTAGAACCAATAGACATATTTTTGCAAGCTTAGAACATATAGACATATTTTTGCAAGCTTAGAACAAATAGAGACATATTTTTGCAAGCTTTAGAACCAATAGAGACACATTTTGCATGCTTTAGAACCAATAGACATTTTTTTGCAAGCTTTAGAACCAATGGACATTGTTTTGCAAGTTTTAGAACCAATGGACATTGTTTTGCAAGCTTTAGAACCAATGGACATTGTTTTGCAAGCTTTAGAACCAATAGACATTGTTTTGCAAGCTTTAGAACCAATAGACATTGTTTTGCAAGCTTTAGAACCAATAGACATATTTTTGCAAGCTTAGAACCAATAGAGACATATTTTTGCAAGCTTAGAACCAATAGAGACATATTTTTGCAAGCTTTAGAACCAATAGAGACACTTTTTGCACGCTTTAGAACCAATAGACATTTTTTTGCAAGCTTTAGAACCAATGGACATTGTTTTGCAAGCTCTAGAACCAATGGACATTGTTTTGCAAGCTTTAGAACCAATGGACATTGTTTTGCAAGCTTTAGAACCAATAGACATTGTTTTGCAAGCTTTAGAACCAATGGACATTGTTTTGCAAGCTTTAGAACCAATGGACACTTTTTTTTGCAAGCTTTAGAACCAATGGACACTTTTTTTTGCAAGCTTTATAACCAATAGACATTTTTTGCTAGCTTTAGAACCAATAGAGACACATTTTGCAAGCTTTAGAACCAATAGACATTTTTTGCAAGCTTTAGAACCAATAGACATTTTTTGCAAGCTTTAGAACCAATAGACATTTTTTTGCAAGCTTTAGAACCAATAGATATTTTTTTGCAAGCTTTAGAACCAATAGACATTTTTTTGCAAGCTTTAGAACCAATAGACATTTTTTTGCAAGTTTTAGAACCAATAGACACTTTTTGCAAGCTTTAGAACCAATAGACATTTTTTTTGCAAGCTTTAGAACCAATAGACATTTTTTTGCAAGCTTTAGAACCAATAGAGACACTTTTTGCAAGCTTTGGAACCAATAGACATTTTTTTGCAAGCTTTAAAACCAATAGACACTTTTTTTGCACGCTTTAGAACCAATAGACACATTCTGCAAACATTTTAGAACCACTAAGGGCATTTACATTTGAGTAGAAATGTGTTCAGTGTTATTCACAGCTCAGAGAAACGTGACCCTCTGCCTTCCTCCATCTTGAAGAGTGAGTGATGCACACCACTTCCTGGTTTTATAGTCCCTCCCCCCTGCCGCCAGCGGGGGCAGCAGAGAGAATGGGGAATTTTGTTAAAACATTAATATCTCTGTCATTTTTAATCGACGGGAAAAATCCTCGGCACATATGTGGCGGAGGGGGGCTCTGAGCAAGGTGGCAAAAAATCACGGCCATAGCTGGCGGCGTTCTCTCGGAAATCACAGCACAGATGGCCAAAACCGGTCAAGAACAGACTTTTAGTGATATAGATTAGGGGAGACGATATTATGTATTATGTTTATTTTCAGACAGCATGGCTTGAACTGTTTATAACTATTGGGTGAGATTATACCTCACCTCATGTAAGTTTTATCTCCCTGAACAATCAGAAGTCAAAAGGTGAACATACCTGCACCTATACATTGATGGCTAATTCTGCTCCTTTGTAACATTTTGTAAGAATCCATGTGCCTTGAGGCCCTTACAAATACTTAGAGGTTGGTTTCTCTTAACATCATTCCATGAAGCTTAGTTGAGTAAGGTAAAACATGAAAACAGTGTGATGTAAAACAGAATATGTCTAGAAATTGATATAATTTCCATTGTCCCGTACAGTGCTCCCTAATGAAAATGCAGTTACAGTGGCAATATTATAAAATTGGCTGAGGTTCAAGTAAAATCAGAAAACATTTATTTGCTACTCATTATTTATTACATCAACATCTGAATATATAAACCACATTTGTTACTCTAAATGAATATTGGTTGTAAATATAAAACATGAACTTTTATTATTGGACTTGATTAACAGAAATATAAATTATATTGCAAATAAACAGCAATGAATTTTCTCAGTAAAAAAATAAATGAATTTGGTAGCACAGCAGCGAAGCTTATTAAATCAGTGTTCCTTCAGTTCAATAAAATGAGATTTGGACAACTATTTACTATTTCATGGTATCCTAAACTTGCAAGACAGTGTTAATTGAGCAAAATATTTGCACTTAAATTTCCTGCAATTGAACAGTATAAAATCTAAGTGTGGATATAGCTGGTAGAATGCTGCCTCACTGATCTCTATAGGTTCAAGCCTGACCTCGGGTTCTGTCTGCATGGAGTTTGCACATTCTCTGTGAGACCACGTGGGTTTTCCCTGGGTGCTCCAGTTTCCTCCCATGTTCAAAAAATGGCAAGCTTTTTGGTACATTGACACTGTAAATTGCAACCAGGGTGCCAATTAGTTTTTTTTTAGATCTGGGAGGAGTCATAGAGTCATAGAGCCATACAGCATGGAAACCGGCCCTTCAGCCCAACCTTTCCATGCCAACCAACATGCCCCATCTAAACTGGTCCCATCTGCCTGTATTTGGCCCATATCCCTCTAAACATATTCTATCAATATACCTGTTCAAATGTTTCTTAAACCATGTGATAGTACCTGCCTCAACTACCTCCTCCGACAGTTTGTTCCATATAGCTACCAACCTTTATGTTAAAAAAGTTGCCCCTCAGGTTCCTATTAAATCTTTTCCCTCTCACCTTGAACCTATGTCCTCTGGTTCTTGATTCCCCCACTCCGGGTAAAAGACTCTGTGCATTAACCCTAGTTATTCCTCTCATGATCTTATACAGTTTCCATCTGATCTTATACATGTCCTCTCATGATCTTAGACAGTTCATAAGTTTATGTGATAAGGGCTGAATTAGGCCATTCGGCCCATTGTTTACTCTGCCATTCAATCATGGCTGATCTATCTCTCCCTCCTAACCACATTCTCCTGCCTTCTCGCCATAACCCCCAGTTGATGGAAATGGAGGAAAAATATGTTACAGGGGAAAATAGGGGGGGAATGGGTTTACTTTGTGAGCCATCATAGACTCCATGAGCTGAAATGTCCTCCTTTTGTGGTGGAAGGAAATATGAAAATAGGTACTCCCATTGTTTCCAACTCAATCACTTCTGGTCATAACACGGGCAGGTCAAGATGGGATTAGAGAGTGGAAGGTGCTGATGTTGGGACATGGAGACATAATCTGATATCTGGATAATGTTTTAAGGAGGTTTCACTGTAACTAATACAGTTGCATCATCAATTTTCTGGCAACTGAATGTCCTGTACCTCTTCTAATCCAGACAGAATTACGAGGACGCACTCGAAGTCCTCCACCGCCCCCCCTCTCCCCCCCCCCCCCCCCCCCCCCCCCCCCCCCTCTGACCCCAAGAATGTGGTGCCTAGGCTGCATGAGGTGGTTGATCTCAACCTTAATGGGACTTCCACATCGATTGTTGAGTTGGAGTTGCCCCCTGTGTCCGGGCCTCTGGAACTCCAGCCTGGCTGGAGCCGGCAGATGCGTTCCCATAGCTGGCTTCTGAGGCCGAATTTGCAGGCCGGTATCTCAGCCCATGGGTGGCTTAGGCACACCGTTCCAGTACCCTTCGGCTGTGACCTCTGTTGGTTCAGAAAAATGGATAATCCAGAAAGGCTCTGGAACCAAGGGTACCCAAAAATCGGCGGTGGACATGTACTTTAATTAAAACTGTGAATAAGAAATTGTAAAAAAAGATCATAAGAACCAGTTCCACCATTCACCAACATTGTGGTTACTATCGACACCAGTTTCAAGTTCCTGCATTATCCACATTTCCCTTGGTTCAAATAATGTCCTGAAATCCGTTGAATTCTGTTTTGCCTGAATTTAGTGATCGAGCCTCAAGCGTAGGGATTTCACAGGTTCATTACAGTGACAATAATTCTCCATTTCCTTTTCTCAGAGACAGTGCTTCTCAGTTCTAGACTCCTCAGCCAGAGGAAATGTCCTCCTTTCATTTGACTTGTCGAGCCCTGTAATAATTCTACTGGTTTCAATCATATCTCCGCTTTTATTCCTATAAACTGTGGAGAAAACATAATAATAATAATAATAATAATAATAATAATAATAATAATAATAATAATAATAATAATAATAATAATAAATTTTATTTTCGGGAGCCTTTCAAATCTCAAGGTCACCTTACAAAGATTAAACAGAAGAGAAAAAAAACATATAGTTGGAGAAAAAATAAATAATAAGGACATCATCAATACACAAATTAAAGATAGAAATCGCTCCAAAGACACAAAATCAAAAAAAAAATCAAAGAAAACACAATGTGAAGAGAGAGCAGCGGCAGCTAAAGCGCGCCAGCGTCCACTCTCTCTTCCAACATGTCCAGTTGGGTCAATTTCCCTTTCCATTTCAAACCTGCCTGCGCAAAACTATACTCTCACCGGAGGAGGACCCACCACATTCTAAACTGGCTGCACAATTCAGTAAAAGACGAATCTGTCCAGTCTGGTCACTATTTCCCTTGATTTCCTCACTATTGATTTCAGTCTTGAACGTATTAAATGATGGAGAATGCAAAGGTATTTCTCATAAATGACAGATTACTTATCCTGAGATTATATCCCTTGGTTTTCGACTGTTCAGCCAGAGGAGGAAGCCTTTTAAAATTACCCTAGCAATCCTTTTCAGAATCTCAAATGCCTCAAGGAAATCACGTCTCATTTAAAAAAAATTCCAATGAATGTAGGTCAAGGGTACTCATTCCACCTGTCTGGATGAGCACAGTTCCACAAATATTAGGAACCTTGAGAGTATCCAGATCCATACTAAACATTCCTTCCCGCTATGAGTCCTGCATTATGGCTGCAGTGTGAATTTCTAAATAAGTGTACTATGGTTGCTTGCCAAATCTACTTCAATAACACCTTCCAAACGCATGACTTCTACTGAGAAGGAAAAGGCAATACGAATCTGGGAACGCTACATCTCACCATTCTAAGCCAAAGGTAGTGAAAAATGCTGGAGAAACTCAGCGGGTGAGGCAGCATCTATGGAGCGAAGGAATGGGTGACGTTTCAGGTCGAGACCCTTCTTCAGACTGATGTAGACTCAATGGAAGGGTCTTGACCTGAAACGTCACCTATTCCTTCGCTCCATAGATGCTGCGTCACCCGCTGAGTTTCTCCAGCATTTTTGTCTACCTTCGATTTTTCCAGCATCTGCAGTTCCTTCTTAACCATTCTAAGTCACACAATTCTAAGTTATGGATAGGGACGGCGAGGGTCCACGTGCTAAAATGCTCAACTGGAGTAAGGCCAACTTTGACGGTATGAGAGAAGGTCTTGCTCAAGTCGACTGGAGCAGGTTATTTGAGGGGAAAGTAACATCGGCCAAGTGGGATGTTTTTAAAAGTGTACAAAAGTGTAAAGTTGGGTGGGCGGCGCGACTCATGTTGCAGCGGCCTCTGCTGTCCGTCTGTCTTTTTTTTTGTCTCGTTTGAGTGTAGTTTATAGTGTTCTTTTTAACTGGGTATGTGTGGGGGGCGGGGGGGGGGGAACTTTTAAAATATTTTCCCTGTACGGAGGACCCGACCTCCGTTGTCGTTAGGGCCTAGCGCCGTGGAGCAGTCTCCAACCGGAACGACCTGGGGCTCCAGTCGTGGAGCCTGCGGACTACTTACCATCACGGAGCTGGCTGAGTTCAGAGCGGGAGGAGCTGTGGTGGCGCACTGCTGTGGCCCGACCCCGGAGATTCGGAGGCTCCAGCCGCCAGCCCGGTGGACGGTGACATCAGGAGCTCACGGATCCCTGGTGGGAGACCGCTTTTCGGGGCTTCCGCAACGGCGACTTCTCCCGCCCAAGTTGCGGGGTTGAGGATGACCTGGAGCGGGGCCTTACATCGCCCGGCGTGGCTTTAAATGGCCACGGGACTTGCTAGCGCCCGCCGGGGGCTCCAACACCAAGACCCGGAGCATGGCCTTGCATCGCCCCGCGCGGCTTTAATGGCCGCGAGACTTATTTACCATCGCCCGCCGGGGGCTTTGACTGTGACATCGGGAGGAGAATGGGGAGTGCAGGGGAGAGATAAGACTTTGCCTTCCATTACAGTGAGGAGGTGATTCACTGTGATAGATGTTTGTGTAAATTGTGTTGTGTCTTGGTTCTTCTACTTGTTTGTATGACTGCAGAAACCAAATTTCGATTGAACCTCAATGAGGTTCAAATGACAACAAATAAATTGTATCATTGTATAATTGAAGAAAGCTCAGGATGTGTACGTCCCCGTTAGAGTGAAGGGCACAGGCAAACGTAAGGAAGCTTGGCTGACGAGGGAAATTAAGACATTAATCAAAAACAAGAAAGATGCATGGGACAGCTATAGGCAGCTGGGATCAAGTGTATCCCTGGAGGAGTTTGGGGAACGAAGGAGTAAACTGAAAAAGGAAATCAGAAGAGCAAAAAGGGGCTAGGAGATAGCTCTGGCGGGTAGCATTAAGGACAATCCCAAAAGATTTTATAAAGGGCACCATGTTATAGGAAAGATATTGTCAAGCTAGAAAGGATTCAGAAAAGATTGACGATGATGTTGCCAGGACTAGAGGGTGTGAGCTATAGGGAGAGGTTGAGTAGGCTGGGTCTCTATTCCATGGAGCGTAGGAGGATGAGGGGAGATTGTGTAGAGGTATACAAAATGATGAGAGAATAGATCAGGTAGATGCACACTTTAGCCCAAATTAGGGGAATCAGGGACCAGAGGACACAGGTTCAAGGTGAAGGGGAAAAGATTTAATATGAATCCGAAGGGTAACTTTTTCACACAAACGGTGGTGGGTGTATGGAACAAGTTGCCAGAGGAGAGAGTTGAGGCTGGGACTATCCCATCATTTAAGAAACAGTTAGCGAGGTACATGGACAGGACAGGTTTGGAGGAATATGGACCAAGTGCAGGCAAGTGGGACTAGTGTAGCTGGGACATTGTTGGCAGGTGTGGGCGAGTTGGGCCAAAGGGCCTGTTTCCACACTGTATCACTCTATGACTCTATGACAGCCACGCGTTTGTAAATATGCTTAGTTTCTTTCTTTGTTATTTTGTCTCAAGCCTGGAAATCTCTATCAGTAGCACTATAGGAGTTAAAAGAATCCAACAAAAAAATATTGTGGATAGACACAAAATGTTGGAGTAACTCAGTGAGACAGGCAACATCTTTGGAGAGAAGGAATGGGTGACATTTTGGCTCGAGATCCTCCTTGAGGTTCTCGACCCGAAGTGTCACCTATAGCTTCTCTCCAGACATGCTGCCGGTCCGGCTGAGTTACTCCAGCATTTTGTGTCTATCTTCAGTGTAAATCAACACAACATACACAAATAAATATTGTACCAGTTCATGAAAGAGGCATACTACCTTTCCATGATGGGCAGTAAATGCTTGCCTTGTCCGTGTTATTTACCTTCCATAAAAATATTTTTAAAAATCCCTAAGGTTCTATCCCTTGTCCCAATTTAATGAATTTAGGCTGCAGTGGCCTCTAAATCAGAATATTCTTCCCTAAGCATTAGAGATTAAAACCATGCACCAGATGTGATCATAAAAGAGCCCTGTTAAATTGTAGCAGGACCTCTTTACTTATATACTGTACGCCTCTTGCAATAAATGCCTGCGTTACAATTAGTTTTCTAATTGCCTGCTGCACACATATGTTGCTTCTGCACTTTGATGAGACAGAATACCAAGATCCATAAATATGCCAACATTTGTACATTTTTTCATCATTTAAAAATGAACTGCTCTCTGACTTTTTTCCGACCCATCACAGACTCTTTATGTCATCACAACGTGATTTTTATACCCATTTTTATATTGTTCATTAAAGTCTTTGATGAACAATATAAGATTGTACATTGCAAAGGCCCAGTGCTAACGCACATGATATCTTATTTTTAATTCTGATAATTTCATAAAATCCTTCATCTCTGTTTTCTGTCCTTCAACCAAATCACTGCTAATGCTATTATGTTACCTCCAACCCCATAAGCATTTACTTTGTCCTGAATCGTTTGTGTAGCACTTTTTTCACAGGCTTTTTGAAATTCCAAATATTTTATGTCTGCGGGTTATTTTGAGAGAGTGCAGCACCTTTACTGCAGCTTCAAACAAAATCACAAGATATAAAAGCAAGGGAGGTTGTTTAAAAAGGTTTTACAGTTGATATTCAATATTAGGACTATGTTATATATGGATGGAACTAAAAGTATAAAACATGCATGTTAAGAGTCCAAAATATTTTCATTTATTAAAAGTAGTGGAGGAATAACTAAGAAGTTCCTTTACAGGCTCTCTGTTTGTGCAACTCATTTGGAAAACCACTGAAAGTCCAAGTGCCAATGTTTTGTTATGTTACTACATTACAAAGAATGTACTTCAATTATACAGGGCACAGAACAGAGTGTCAAGACTGAGGAAAGGTTGGAGACGATCAAGTTCAGAAATCAGAGTGAAATTAATTCTGGGAGAATTTCAAGTTAGCATTTAGAATATTTGAAGTATCTGGATAAGGTTAAGCAAAACTTGCATCAAACTTCACAAAGTTGGTTTTAAATGTAAATGAGTGGAAAATGAACTTAAAACTGGTATTATAGAGAATTATGTGTTTGTATGTTTGAAGATAAGTTTAAAAAAAACTGAAAATATGGGAAAAGCCATATCTTGCATGAATCATGCACAAGCATTTTTAGTACAACTTGAAAATACAATACAATACAATAATACAATATTTTATTCCATGTCGTTTGAACCTCAGTGAGGCTCAAACGAAACTCCGTTTCCACAGCCATACAAACAAAGACAATTCCTACAAGACATACAAACAATTCAATTTACACAAACATCCATCACAGTGAATCTCCTCCTCACTGTGATGGAAGGCAAAGTATTTTCTCTCCCCTGCACCATTTCTCTCCCGATGTCGAAGCCCCAGGCGGGCGATGGTAAGTTCCACGGCCATTTAAGGCCCCACCGGGCGATGTACGGCCCCGCTCCAGGCCCAAAAGTCACAAAGTTGGAGCCCCCGGCGGGCGCTGGAATGTCCCGCGGCCATTGAAGCCGCGCCGGGCGATGTACGGCCCCGCTCCGGGTCATTCCAACCCTGCGACACAGGCGGGAGCTCCGAAAAGCGGTCTCCTGCCGGACCTGCGAGCTCCCGACGTCATAGTCCACGGGTCTGCAGCTGGAGCCTCCGAGCTCCGGAGTCGGGCCGCAGCAGCGAGCCACCACCGCTCCCCACGCTCCGAGGCTGGCCAGCCCCACAATGGTAAGTCCACAGCGCCGCAGGCTCCGCGACTGGAGCCCCCCAGGTCGTTCCGGTAGGAGGCCGCTCCACGGTGCTAGGCCCCAACGACAACGGAGACCCGACAAGAAAAAGGTCGGGTCTCCCGTGCAGGGAAGAGATTTTTTAAAGTTTCCCCCTCCCTCCCCCCCCGCCCCCCACATGTACACAGTTAAAACAATATTTAAAAAAAACACGAACAACTACATTTAACTAGACAAAAAATTAAAAAAAAAGACAGACAGGCTGTAGTGAGTCGCGCCGCTGCACAAACTATGCCTATTTGATTAGCACGATTATTTGGATAATACTGGAAGTGTTTTGAGAGAGTTTAGCACCTGAAAACAAACCTTTGAACACACCCGTTGCTTAGTAAATGGCTATTGGGCCTGTCCCACTTAGGCGACTTTTTAGGCGACTGCAGGAGACCATGCGGTCACCACATTGTTGCCTCATGTTCGCGGGTGGTTGCCGGGTAGTCGCCTTCATGGTCGTGAGGAGTTCCCGCATTCTCAGAACTAATCGCGGCATCATTATGAAGCCTCATGGAGAGTAGCGAGAATTCTCGTGCCGTAGGTGCAGCGTTAGTAGGTTGCCAGGAGGTCGAAGGTTGTCGTAGGTTCTTGTAGGTTGTAGCCGGTGATGACCGGTGAATTGCATTGGCTCATTGGGAAAGAAAACTTAAGCAGTAGTTTTCAGAACCAAGGATATCCGACCGGTAATGTTAATGTCCGCCGAGCTTCACAGCCGTGTATCTCTGGCTTCTTAATAGTTGTCTCCCCTCCTTCTCCCCTTTCTTCCCCCTCTCCCACCCTCTCACCCCCCCCCTTTTAAAGGACTTACATGACCCTTCCCGTACACTGTGCTTTCACAGTCTTAATTACAGTGCCAACTTTCCTGTGTGTGTCTGTATCACATTGGCTTTTCACCGTGTGAATTTCACTCAGACAGCGCTCCCGCTGCTTGCCCTGTCCCCTTGACAGTCGCTGGCAGTCGCCTGAAAAATCGCCAAAGTGGGACAGGCCCAAAATGAACCTCCAGACTTTTGATGGGGCAAGAGAAGGAGGTTGGCTCGGGACCGACTTCCCTTGGTTTGGGACCGACTCGGAAGGTCCAGGCTGCAGGAGCTTCGACCGCCCTGATCACGGGAGCTTCGACCACCCCGACGTTGGGGCTTCGATCGCCGGCCGTGGGGGCTTCAATTGCCCCGACTGCAGATGGTTCGACTGCCCCGACCGCGGGAGAATAAAGGTGAAAGAAAATAGTAAGATTAAATGAGAACTTACCAGTTTGAAGTTTGATCTGTATTTTATGAGGAGTTACGATGAGGGATTACGTGAAGAGCCTGCTCAGCACGCATGCGCGGCATACTTCCAAGCAGCGGTGTGGAATCACAGATAGACACAGTCATTGAAGTAAACATAGTAAAGAAAAGGAGACATCAGTTTATCAGTTTGACCCATATTATTGAGGGTGGGAGCGGAGGGCACGTAATCCCTCATCGTAACTCCTCATAAAATACAGATCAAACTTCAAACTGGTAAGTTCTCGTTTAATCTTACTATTTTACTTTGGAGTCACGTGAGTGACGACGTGAAGATTTCAAAGCTCTGATTTCAAACCGTGTAACAGTTATTACTTCATTCACTGCCGAAGTCCTTGAGGGAGGAAGTGTGTTATTGTAATCAACCAATGAATCTGTTTGTAGAAAAACACAATGGTATTTTTTAACAATAACAACAAAGAAATTAAATTGCTCCCCTGGACATAAATTAAATATTTGCAGTCTGTAAAAAAAATTTTTGCAAATAAAGCAGGTTTTGCCAACGGCTTATTATAAAATTTCTGAAAGGTCTTTCCCCCCGACCATCCTGCTGTAGCCAGGATGTGGTCTATAGGCACGTCCATTATTTTAGCCGTTGACGTGGATGCTGCCCTGGTGGAGTGAGATTTGTACATGTTAGTGTTTATCCCAGCAGCTTTTAGCACCTGCTTGAGCCATCTCGAAATGGTTTGGCTCGTCCCCCGACCATAAGGTTTTTTATGACTGACCCACAAGGCTTTTCATCTCCCTCGAATATTTTTGGTTGTGTCTATGTAGGATAGTAGGTGGGTCATGGCACATAACCGTGGTTCTGGCGGGTAAGCCCGGAATTCCACGACTGGATTAGGCGTTCCTGGTCTGCTCTGTTTGATCATTCCCTGGATAACGACAGAGATCTGGTCTGGAGCTGTGAGCATGCTGTCCAGTCGCAATAGGTGTAGTGACTGGACCCTCTGTGCAGATACAAGTGCCATCAACATGAGTGTTTTGAGCATAGATTGTTCCAGGTTGAGGGATCTGGCTGGTGGCCATCCCCTGAGGTATGTCAGGACCACACTGACATCCCATGTATGGGTGTACCTTGGTCTAGGGGGTTAGAGTTGTAAATACCCTTCATTAGTTTGACCACCAGCGGGTGGGACCCCATGGCCTGTTGTCCTGGAGCTGGTTTTAAATAGACAGACATGGCACTTCTAGCCGTGTTGATGGCTCTGTAGCTGAGTCCTTCATCGTGGTGAAGGTTCGCCAGGAATTCCAGTACATTGGTAACTGTAGCGGTTGAGTAGGTGGTCCCTGTATCCAAGCAGTACTTCTCCCATTTCTTGATGCTGGACAAGTGCTGTTTTTTAGTGGATGTTCGGAGGGATGCTGACATGGTGTCGACGGTTTGTTCTGATAATCCCAGTCCCAGAAGTGGCTTGTGCAGAATCTGCAACCCAGGAGTTTGATTTTTTCATGGCACGGGTGGCTTGTGCCCGACACTGGGTGTTAATAACTCTGGGTCACTGGGGAATACCATCGGAGTTTCAACAACCATGTCATGGAGTATTGGGAACCATGGCTGCGTAGGCCAGTCGGGTACTATCAAAATATCTGAAGCAGAGTCCATTTGTATTGTGCGTAGTCCCCGACTGATGAGGCAGAAGGGAGGTATGCATAGAAGAAGAATTTCCCCAATCCAGCGCAAACGCATCTACCGCTGCTGCCTCAGGGTCTGGTTCCCAAGCGACATACATAGGTACCTGGTGATTTAGCCTTGATGCAAATAAATCGATATCTGGTGTACCATATTGCTTGATAACTTTTGCAAATTTTTTGGGGTTTAACATCCATTCGATGTTGTCATTAAATTTACGTGACCTGGTGTCTGCCACTGTATTTAGCGTACCTGGCAGGTAAGTTGCTGATAGCCAAATATGTCTTTCGACACACCATTGCCAAATTGTGTTGACCAACTTGTCGCATGATACCGATTTTATGCCGCCCATATGGTTAATGTAGGCCATCACCGTAGTATTATGTAACCGTACATGCAAGTGATGCATATTTGTGCATATGCATTTAAACCATAAAAGTCACCCAACATCTCTAGATAATTAATGCCCAGTGTAAGTGGTAATGATGACTCTGGGTTAGTCCATCTACTTCCTGTGCTGGATATAGAGTTAGTTGCTCCCCAGCCTTGAGCACTGGCATCTGTTTAGATAACTAACGTAGGGTTAGTGATGATAATAGGGCTGAAAACTATGCCAAATGTTTTTTTGCCCACCACTGTAGTTCTGATATTGCTTCAGTGGGTAACTTCATGACACGATCATAATGACCTGTATGTCGTTTTGGTGCCTGTACCTTTACTCTTTGTAAGTTTTGACAGTGCAAAGGTCCGAATTGTGTAGCCGGAAATGCTGCTACCATTTTCCCAATTACTCTGTTACTTGTCGAATAGTTGGTAGTTCGTTGACCATTAAATTGTTGCATGATTGTGCCAATTCAACTGTTTTGTCTCTTGGCAATGTTACAGTCACGTAGACTGAATTAATTGTGAAGCCCAAGTAGTCCATGTTTGTGGATGGCTTCAACTTAGATTTATCTGGATGTAAGACAATCCCAGGGTTTCGAATAACTCTTTGGTAGCTGATACAGCTAACATAGTCAATTCCATGGTCTTGCCTACTATTTAAGATATCATCAAGATTTGCCATGACAATATGTTTTTGTCTTCTGAATATTGCCTGAGCTGGTTTTAGTATCTTGGTGAATAATCTTGGGCTGATGTGAACCCATTGGGTAACGCTTTAAACTGCATAGCTGCCCCATCCAGGTAAATTTCAGGTATCTGCGATGATCCTTGTGAATGGTACTAAATAGTAAACATCTTTAAGATGAATGCTTGCCATGAAGAATCCTTTGGAAATTAGTTGTTTGGCAGTAACAACCGTTTCCATTTTGAAATGCATATACTTAACAAACATATTTAGTGAAGCTAAGTCAATGATGATGCGACATCCACCATCTTTTTTGGGTTTAGTGAATATATTTGATACGAATTCCAAGGGTTCATGTTTCCCCATGATACCCTTTGTAATTAGTCTCACCAGTTCAGCTTGTCCCTCTCGTTTCTTTAACGGAGAGGGGAAAATACCCTCTGGGGTGAATGTTGAACTGGTGGCAATTTTTCTAGTATGAATTGTATTTGTATCCACTAATGCCATTGAGTATATACTGATCCCTCGTGATAGACTCCCGTGCTTCTTTAAACAGGTGTAATCTCCCCCCTGTTAGTATTAAGCCCCTATTCTCTATACGCTGGTAGGAACCAGACCCACCTACCTCCATGGTTATGGGTATTCTTCTGTTTCCTGCCGGTCCAACGAGTCTTGGACGTTGTCTGACGTGGTGGTGACATTGGGGGGTGGCGCATTTTCCATGGGGTCCGCTTTGGGCCCTGGTCTAAAGAAGACTTCCGGGATAGAATGCGGACCCCGAGCTTTCATCAGTCCCATATGGTAGACGTCGACTGACGGAAGCGATGGGGTGCTGCTGCTTAGGAATTATTGTTTTTGGTTTGCTCGTCCCGGGGCCTGCGCTCATGAGACCGAAAGTTTTTTAAAGCCTCTTCCATATCCTTCATATGCTTTGTGAGGTTTTTGCCAAAGAGCAGTGGGTCTGGCTCAGTGGCTGGATTATGCACAACCCCGCTAATTTAGAATTTTATGGCAGGTCTTATGATTTGTTTACGAAGGTTGTGGTCATCTCGGTATTTGTCCACGGAACGAGCAAACGATGTGATGGCTGACGTCAGGAGCCTGAGGATCCGCTGCAGTTTTAGCTCCTGGTTCCGAATATTTGCCCCAACATGCCCCCACTTTTGGCTGTTTACAGCCGGCACTTTAAGGGACTCACAGTTCTCTGGAGCTGTATACGTTTCTAAGGCCTCATTGACCACCTCTCCTGTAGGGGCCTGTTGGAGAGGTGGTTAATGCTGGCCGCTAGTTTGGCCTTTAACGGCCTCCTGCACGTGGGGTTGCCACGTAGCGGTCCACCACACCTAGCAGCTCTTCCTGTTCCTGCACCCCTTGCCTACTCCCGACATCTTCAGCCAGCGTCCCCTCTTCTTGACCAGCCCAGTCCTGGTCACCAAAGCTACCCTCAGGTAAGGAGGAAGCAATGGACAGTGCATAAGACACTGTGGAGGGAGTGCCTGAACTCCCCCTGCGAGAGCGCCCCTCACGAAGCGCGTCTCGCTGGAGCTCCTGCTCCAGGAGCCGCTCCAAGCGGCTCAAGCGGCTGTCTCCCCTCCCCGCGCGGGTGGAGAGACGTCCCCGTCCGACAAGTCGGAAGCCACCAGCCGGACGCCTCTTCCGTGGCTTTACTTCCAGCCCGCTGCTCAGGCGCTAGCGGGCTGGGCTCGGCACGGTGTCGGGGAATAGCAGAGCGCCGGGTAAGCGGTCCTACCGCCTTGTTGCTGCCCCCCCCCAGATGGAACGCTCTTCCGTGGAGTCGAGCGGGGGACAGGTTTGTCCAAGAGCCTTTCTTCTCTGCCTGAAATGCAGAAGGCTCCCTGTGAAAGAAAACCCGACCTCAGAGCTTACCTGGCGGTCCGTTCTTTCACCCTGTAGCGGGAACGCTTGACTCCCGATGCGGCCGCTGTTGCACTGCTGAACGCAATGCCGCGCGTGCGTGCTGAGCGAGCTCTTCACGTAGTCACTCACGTGACTCCGAAGTAAAATTAGACGTTATTGCCTTCCATCACAGTGAGGAATGTGGGGAATCTGTTGTGGTGGATGTTTATGTTAACTTTTATATAGTAGTGTGTCTTGTTGCTTTTTTTTTGTATGACTGTATGGTAAATCGAGTTTCACTGCACCTTAATGGTACACATGACAATAAAATACCTTTGAACCTTTTTGAACCTTTGAAGGAGAGAGGGGGCATTCAGCAGAGGTCAAGATGCTGTATGAGAGGCGTAGAGGAGGAGTAGATTGTGAGGTCTCAGCAGAAAGCTGATCTCTGTGAGGATTTTACAGAGCAATACCTCCTCTTCTCCAAGGAGTTTCTCAAAGGGATCATTGTGTCACATAGCACAGAACAAGACCTTTCAGTCCACAAAATCCAGGCTGACATTTACGAACCCATTTACGCTTATGATTCATTAATCCTATGCCATTCTCTGCACGTTCTCATGAACTCCACTCTCCCTCTCTCTACCCACCCGAGATTCTACCATTCAACTACACACTAGGGACAATTTACAGTGTCCAATAAACCTACCAACTTACACTTCTTTGTGATGTGGGAGGAAAGGGAGCTCTCGAAGGAAACCCACGTGGTAGCATGCAAAGTCTGCACAACTAGCACCAGTGGTCAAGATTGAATCCTGGTCGCAGGAGCTGTGAGACAGCAGCACCACTAGCTGTGCCACTATGCCATCCCTCTGCTAGCAGCCTCCGAACCTACAAATAGAGAACCTTGACTGTGGTAATTAAAGTCACTGTCGTGCTGAATTTCCACACGATTTGGACAGCAGTCATTAGTAATGTCCCACATTTTATCCATCACCTTTGATATGTAGCAGCAGACAGAGTGAGCCCAGGGATTTTCAAGGACTGCAGGCATCCCTGTCACGCAAGAAGACTACATATTGATGGCACCACCAAAATCAGTAACTGCGGAGGACGACCAGTCTGACACTGCCCAGCCACGACCACAGGGTAACAGTCCAGGCTTTGCTCATCAGCTGCCCTTGCATTTGAAATGCTTCAACGTGGCACACATGTGCTTAGCTCACTTGTGCTCCGAGAGGTAATCTTGATCATATAAAATGATGAGAGACATAGACTGGGTAGACATTCAGAACCTTTTACACAGGGTGGAAAATTCAAATACTAGAGGGCATAGCTTTAAGGTTAGAGGAGCAAAGTTTGAAGGAGATGTGCGGGGCAAGTCTGGATTACACTGCCAGGGATGATGATCAGGGCAAATACAATTGCAGTATTTAAGGGACTTTAGGATAGGCATATGAATATGCAGGGAAAGGAGGGATATGGATTATGTGCAGGGATATAAGAGATGGCATTGGCATCATGTTTGTACAGACATTGTGGACCAAAGAGCCTGTTCTTGTGCGGTACTGTTTTAAATTCTATGTTCTATGGTGGCCAAGGCAATCTTGGAACCAAAATACAAGCCCCTGAGATCAACAAGAAATTGTATAATGACGTTGGGGCAAGTGGGGATGTCAAAACATACTCCTCCAAAGCAACACCTTGAAAAACATTGAAGACAACTCCCCATTCCCAACCAACATCTGTTGAAGCTATCTAGATTCTTCTTGGAGTACAGTCCCTTGTTTTTATTTAAAGAGGGATATATATGGTCAGAGAATGCTCCCTATACTGAGTCCATGAGCAGGCTTTGGCTTATACTCATCGCCGGTTGGAAGTGTAGGACACTCTGTCTTCAGAATCTGATAGAAATAAAGTATTCTACTGGCAATCAGCAGGACAAATGGTAAAAGGATGTTCATTCTGATGGGACCGTCCTGAAGTTTGGGCATAATTTCAGAATAAGCAGATACTAATTTTGGACATAGAGGGGAGGAATTTCTCTTATCAGAAGTTTGGGTATTTTTAGAATTCCCATCCCAGAGAGTTATGGAGATTGCTAACATTTAAAGCTAAAGTAGATAGTCATATTGATAAAAGACGAGAAAAAGGGTTAGTCAGGAACGTGGAATTACAGCCAAAATAAGATCAGCCATGATCATATTGAATGGCAGATCACACTTGAGCCAACTTGTTCCTGCTATTTTTTCACGTTCTTCAGAATAGAAAGGATAAAATAACATTGTATCTTTAAAAGCCTCTGTGATGGCTGCACCATTAATGGGGTGCGCCATCACACCTAAGCTGCATTGTCACTGCTGATCCTGGTTAGCTGGTTGCTTGGCGGTTATCAACAGCCTTTAAGAGGCTTATATTTAGGCACGTTGATATGCAGGGAATGGAGAGATATGGTTGCATCACAGCTTGGTTTGGGCATAGCTCTGCCCAAGACTGCAAGAAACTGCAGAAACATAGAAACATAGAAACATAGAAATTAGGTGCAGGAGTAGGCCATTCGGCCCTTCGAGCCTGCACCGCCATTCAATATGATCATGGCTGATCATCCAACTCAGTATCCCGTACCTGCCTTCTCTCCATACCCTCTGATCCCCTTAGCCACAAGGGCCACATCTAACTCCCTCTTAAATATACCCAATGAACTGGCCTCGACTACCCTCTGTGGCAGAGAGTTCCAGAGATTCACCCCTCTCTGTGTGAAAAAAGTTCTTCACATCTCGGTTTTAAAGGATTTCCCCCTTATCCTTAAGCTGTGACCCCTTGTCCTGGACTTCCCCAACATCGGGAGCAATCTTCCTGCAAGTTGTGGATGTTGCCGAGTCCATCACGCAGAAAGACGTCCCACCATTGATTCCACACTACCTCGGAAAAGCAGCCAGAATAATTAAAGGCTTTTCCCTCCTTGGTTATTCCTGCTCCCATCCGCAAAAAGTAGAGAAGCAGGAAAGCGTGCACCACCAGACCCAGGAACACCTTATACAATCATGAGAAACCTGTCTAAAATCATGAGAGGAATAGATTGGGTAGATGTGCAGAATTTCTTTTCCAGAGTAGGTGAATTGAGGACCAGAGCACAGGTTCAAAGTGAAGGGGAAAAGTTTTAATAGGAATCTGAGGGGTAACTTTTTTGCATCAAGAGTGGTGGGTGTATGGAACAAGCTGCCTGAAGGGGTAGTTGAGGCTAGGATTATCCCAACATTTAAGAATAGTTAGACAGGTACATGGATGGGACAGGTTTGGAGGGGTATGGACCAAACACAGGCAGGTGGGACTAGTGTAGCTGGGACATGTTGATCGGTATGGGCAAGTTGGGCCGATGGCCTGTTTCTACTCTGTATCACTCTATGACTATGAATCTATGACCTTTTTCCCCTCCATTGTCAGTCTTTGGAATGGTTCTATCAAAAGTTAAGCTACTTTTCTATCCACTTCTACCCCATTGAGGACAATGGAATTTGTCTACTGAACTGATGCACTCAATGCATTGCAATGCTGAGAACTATATTCTGCACTTAAAATTTCCCCTTTATATTTGTATTTGATATGAACTGATTGGTACATCTAATCTGCATGAACACAATGATAAACAAAGATTTTCCCTATACCTCAGTACATGTGACAATAATAAACCTAAACTTAAACTTAATTTTGACCATGCATGCATGGTCCATAAAATTCTCACAGATTTATGGCTTAATTTTTTTTTTCATTGATCTCATTTGCTACCATCTAACAAACGGTTTCCTGGCACCTTTTATAAGAAGGTATCTATGTTTATTTCCCACTTACCAATTAATGGAACCAGAACAACATCAGAAAATAAGAGATAGACACAAAATGCTGGAGTACCTCAGTTGGACAGGCAACATCTCTGGAGAGAAGAATGGGTGAGTTTCGGGTTGAGACTCTTCTTCGCACTAGTCAGTGGAAAGGGAAACGATAGATATAGACAGTGATGTAGAGAGATATAGAACAAATGAACGAAAGATCCACCTCTTTCCGCTTCCACAGAGACTGTTCTGCAACTTCTGGTCAACTCATCCCTTCCCACCCAAACCACCCCCTCCTCAGATACCTACCCCTGCAACTGCAGGAGATGCAATACCTGTCGCTATACCTCCTCCCTCGACTGTCCATGGACCTCAACAGTCCTTTCAGGTTAGGCAGAGGTTCACTTGCACCTCCTCCAACCTCATCTACTGTATCCGTTGTTCAAGATGTGGACTTATACATCGGAGAGACCAAACGTAGACTGGGCGATCGTTTCGCTGAACACCTTCTCTCGATCTGCCTGGACCTACCTGATCTCCCGGTTGCCAAACACTTTAAATCCCCTTCCAATTCCGACACTGACCTTTTTGTCCTAGACCTCCTCGATCGTCAGAGTGAGGCCAAACACAAATTGCAGGAACAGCATCTTATATTTTGTTTGGGCAGCTTACAGCCCAGTGGAATTAATAATGATTTATTTAACTTGAAGTAACCCCTGCATTCCCTCTCTCGCCATCCCTCCCCCACCCAACTCGCACCAGTTTCTCATTCTCACTTAGCAAACAGCTAACAATGGCCTGTTTCCTTTATCATCGTTAGTTTTTTGCATATCTTTCATTCATTTGTTCTACATCTCTCTACATCACTGTCTGTATCTCTCGTTTTCCGTTCACCTGACTAGTCTGAAGAAGGAGCTCGACCCAAACGTCACCAATTCCTTCTCTTCAGAGTAGCTGCCTGTCCCACTGAGTTACTCCAGCATTTTGTGTCTATCTTTGGTTTAAGCCAGCAAATGCAGTTCCTTCCTACACATACTCTGAAAATAAGAGTGGCTGCTCTAACCGATTGATCAGTCATGGTTTCCGGTATGCTTCCTTGTCCTCGAGGATGACTTTGGTTAAAGGTTATGGAGAGGTTTTAATTAGCAGTGACTAGCTTGTACTGATGTTACTGCTCATAAATTTGTAGTAACATAGAAGGCAGCTAAGCCCAACAGCAATGCAGTTGCAGAAAAGTTTTTGCTCGGTACAAGTTTTGTGTCAGCTCTCCACCGTCAGACTGGTGAGGTTTAATTGTGCATCATATTCCCCACACATGTTTTCCAGCAAAAAAATGCACTCTAATGTCTCTTTTGTGCTGGAGACATCCTTCATTAATTTGATATCCCAAAAAGGCTCCAAAATAACGGCAGCACTTTGGATGAACCAGTTAAAATGTTTCTATTGTAATGAAAGTTAAGTCGACCTTGTCCCTCTCTCCAACTTCACTATCTGATACTGGCAATAGAAATTTCCAAGAACCTGCTTGATTTTCCTTCAGTGAGCTCCCTTGGTTTTCCTATGTTTAAACCTCAGCCAACAAAAATGGTTAATCTTGAATCCTCATTATTCAGAAGAAACTAGATCTATCCCTGAGCATTTGAAGATTGCTATTAAAGAATATTTCATGTAAAATTCTGAATGATGCTATCTCAAGGAATAGAGAGCTTCAATATTGTTGATACTACAATGCACAACATGTATCTGCAGACAAGGTATGGTAGTGTGGATGTGTTTAAAAAAAGAATCCATTGGAAGCATTATCCTATCCCATCGTTAGCTTGACCTTTGACCTAGTACTAAAGTTTAATGGAAAAACTGAACATTCCAAAATCAAATGACATTTATTCATTTTAGTGAAACATTTCAATTTCCACAATCTCACAGCTTTGGGGAAACTAACTCAAATTGTAGGTTGTGAAATGAGATTCAACTGACAGAGTCAACCTTCAAATTAATTGTGAGGAAGTTGTTTAAGCCTCTCAGTCTTCAGTCATTTCTACTAAAATCAAGCATTATCTTCACCTGTTATTTAACACTGCCTGAATTCTTTATTTTATTCTTGACCTTTGGTTACCTTTCTCGATCTTTGAACTTTTCAATCAAAGTATTTTCCTTTGACACAGTGCCCAACAGCATTCCTCTTTCTTGCAATGTGTAATTGGAGTGAAGTTGTGGAAATCCTTGTCCATCCAGTTCACATGATGGAAATTCAGACTGAAACAGGAAGGATTAAGCCAAAAAATGAATGTGCCATGAGGTGATTGACTGTGGGAGAATCATATATCTTTTGCCTCCTGACTCAGTAGTGTGCTTTCATTTGAACAATCTGTTTCACATTTCAGTGACAGACAGATAAAATGTTCCTCCTTCCTGAAAATGAGGATAAAAACAGTATTCAATAAAATTAGAAGCAATGAAAGCTTTTAGATCTGTAATTGATTCTGATGTAGCATCAACTTTGCCTCGCATGCAGTTTTGCTACAAACAAAAGTACAAAGAAAGCAAGTAATTGCTTTTATAGAGTAGGTGTAAGAGAATTAAATATTTAAGGGGCTAAAGTTGAACATCCTAGAAAATACGGTTAAAAAAGAAGATACCTGATTAAGCTTTGCCAGTTGATTCAACATAGAGCATACTCAAAATTAAAAAAAAACGGAAAAGCGGGAAATTAGAAAGAAAAACAGATAAATCTGGATCATCAGATTGGGCAGCCTCCGCATAAAGAGAAAATGTTAACATTCCAGGTCAAAGACCCTTTGGAAGTTTATATTTCCACAGATGCTGTCTGTCCAGTGAGCGTTTATAGAATTCTGTGTATTTATATCCAAAATGCATGTTGCGATGCTGTGTTATCCTGAGTTCAGCCACCTGCAGTACAGTGTGGTGTTTGTTAGTTTGATGTCGTTACATGGGGTCCAATCTCATAATTAGTTATCATACAATGATACCAGTGTGTACTGATCAACACCATGGGTGCACCTCTTAAAGGCAAGATTGTTCATGGCAATGTTCAGTTGCAGGGTTAATTCAAAAGTTAGCTGGTTGAATAGGATGGAATAATACGGACGAGAATGAGCACTCAATTTCCTAGTGATCATGGAGGTTTAGGAAAGGAGAGACATTCTCTCCACTCACCAAGAGTATTTCTCATGCAGTTATTTAAAAACCAATGGATCAAACTAGGAATCGAGGTCAAAACAAGAAGCTAAGCCCCAAAGACATTGATGTAGTCAAGTCAAGTCAAGTCAAGTCAAGAGAGTTTATTGTCATGTGTCCCTGATAGGACAATGAAATTCTTGCTTTGCTTCAGCACAACAGAACATAGTAGGCATTGACTACAAACAGATCAGTGTGTCCATATACCATTATATGCGTAAATACATGAATAAATAAACTGATAAAGTGCAAATAACAGATAATGGGCTATTAATATTCTGAGTTTTGTCCGAGCCAAGTTTAATAGCCTGATGGCTGTGGGGAAGTAGCTATTCCTGAACCTGGTCGTTGCAGTCTTCAGGCTCCCGTACCTTCTACCTGAAGGTAGCAGGGAGATGAGTGTGTGGCCAAGATGGTGTGGGTCCTTGATGATACTGCCATCCTTTTTGAGGCAGCGACTGCGATAGATCCCCTCGATGGAAGGGAGGTCAGAACCGATGATGGACTGGGCAGTGTTTACTACTTTTTGTAGTCTTTTTCTCTCCAGGGCGCTCAAGTTGCCGAACCAAGCCACGATGCAACGGTCAGTTTGCTCTCTCTGGTGCACATGTAGAGGTTAGAGAGAGTCCTCCTTGACAAACCGACTCTCCGTAATCTTCTCAGGAACTAGAGGAGCTGATGTGCTTTTTTAATAATTGCATCAGTGTTATCGGACCAGGAAAGATCTTCAGAGATGTGCACGCCCAGGAATTTGAAGCTCTTGACCCTTTCAACCATTGACCCGTTGATAAAAACGGGACTGTGGGTCCCCATCCTACTCCTTCCAAAGTTCACAATCAGTTCCATGGTTTTGCTGGTGTTGAGGGCCAGGTTATTGTGCTGGCACCATATGGACAGTTGCTCGATCTCTCTTCGATACTCTGACTCATCCCCATTAGTGATATGTCCCACAACAGTGGTGTCGTCAGCGAACCTGATGATGGAGTTCGCACTATGACCATCTACGCAGTCATGAGTATAGAATGAGTACAGCAGGGGGCTGAGCACGCAACCTTGAGGTGCTCCCGTGCTGATTGTTATCGAGTCTGACACATTTCCACCAATACGAACAGACTGTGGTCTGTGAATGTGGAAGTCGAGGATCCAAGTGCAGAGGGATGCGCAGAGACCCAGTTCTGCGAGTTTGGTTACCAGCTTGCAGGGGATGATTGTAATCAATGAATAACAGCCTGACATATGAGTTTTTGTTGTCCAAGTGGTCCAGTGCGGAGTGGAGGGCCAGCGAGATCGCATCCACCGTTGATCTGTTGTGGCGGTAAGCGAACTGCAGTGGGTCCAGGTTTTTGTCGAGGTAGAAGTTGATTTGCGCCATGATCAACCTCTCGAAGCACTTCATCACCACAGGCATTAGTGCCACTGGTCGATAGTCATAGAGGCACATCACCTTACTCTTCTTGGGCACTGGTATAATTGATGCCCTTTTGAAGCAGGTGGGAACCTCGGACCTCAGAAGTGAGGGGTTGAAAATGTCCGTAAAAACTCCAACCAGTTGGTCCGCACAGGTTTTTAGAACACGACCAGGTATACCATCAGGCCCAGGCTCTTTTCGAGGGTTCACCCCTCTGAAAGATTTCCTGACGTCGGCCTCTGTGACTGAGACTGAAATACCATCACAGCAAATGGGGGCTCGGTGTTCTCCCTATCTAAGCGTGCGTAAAACGCATTGAGCTCAGCAGGGAGTGATGTTTTGCCGACATTCGAGCTGCCTCCTGGTTTTGCCTTGTAGGAGGTGATTGCATTCAGGTCCCGCCACAGCTGCCGAACATCTGTCTCATCCTCCAGTTTGGAGCAGAAGTCCCTTTATACCTTTTTGATGGCCATACCAAGGTCGTATCTGGACTTCTTGTAGACCACTGCATCATCAGACATGAATGCCCGGTGTCTGGTCATCAGAAGAGTGTGGATCTCAAAGTTCATCCAAGGTTTCTGATTGGGAAACACTCGGAAGGTTTTGGTGGGGATGCAGTCCTCCACACATTATTTAATGAAGTCTGTAACGACTGTGGCGTATTCGTTCAAGTCCCCCCCCCCCCCCCCCCCACGACCAGCTCTGTGCTGTCCTCACTTCTGGGGGTGCGCTCTTTAATTGCTGTCTGTAGGCAGGAAGAAGCAGCACCGCGGTATGGTCGGATTTACCTAAGTGAGGGCGAGGGATAGAACGATAGGCATTCTTGATGGAGGTCTAGCAGTGGTCGAGGCTGTTTGGTCCTCTGGTGCAGCAGGAGACATGTTGGTTGAAGTTAGGGAGTGATTTATTTAGGTTTGCCTTATTGAAGTCCCCAGCAATGGTGGTAAATGCCTCGGGGTAAGACGTCTGGTGTTTGTTGACCACGGCGTGCAGCTCCTCCAGTGCCAGACGGACGTCTGCCTGGGGTGGGATGTAGACAACGGTCAGGATGATGGAGGTGAATTCCCTCGGAAGGTAGAAGGGACGGCACTTCACCGCCAGATGTTCGAGGTGTGGAGAGCAGGAGTTGGACAGGACTGCCACGTCTGAGCACGACGCAGAGTACACCATGAGGCAGACGCCCCCTCCTCTCCTTTTCCCAGATGCCAGTGTACGGTCCATACGGTGGATGGAGAACCTTTCAGGCTGGACCGCTGAGTCTGGGGAGCTGGGGGTGAGCCATGTCTCTGTGAAACAGAATGTAGAGCATTCCCTCAGCTCCCTTTGATAAAGCAGCCTTGCCATTAAGTCCTCCACTTTCTTTTCAAGGGACTGTACATTTGCCAGTAGGATAGTAGGGAGAGGGGGCCGAAGTCCCCTGCACTTCAGTCTGACCTGAACTCCTGCCCACCGGCCACGTTTCCGGACACAATGGAGACTTCCCCTTTGTTTCCAGGTACTGTACTTACTGTACCTGCTGTTTCTGTGGACCTGCGCTGGCGGCAGCTCCAGCTCCGTGATGAACGGGGGTTCCCTCAAAGTCGGCAGCAGCAGCTCCAGCTCCGTTGTTCCTGGAGGATCCAGCCCCTCGGCTCTGGAGGTCATCCTCGGGTTTCCAGGTACAGTGTCTGCGTTCCTCCGTCGGGTCGGGTGATTTCCAGCCACGGTGGGAAATATTAAAGTCCGGGGTTCCCGCAGCTGCGGGAGATCGCGAAATTTCGAGAGCCTTGAGGTGCTCAAGCAGCTTGTCCAAAACGGCACCGATTTCTGCCATTTACCTGACCCAGGTGAGTTGTTCGAAGTGGTAATTGAGCCTTTTATGTTCCGGTGCTCCGCAAAAGTCGCCGCAGGCAGGCGCCACCTTGTTCGGGAGTTACTTCAAGCAGTTTACTGCAAGCATATTTTGGCAAGGTTAGAGATTACATTATGGAATTTCCCACCATTAGTTTCACCCCAGCTGTTCATGCCTTGCACATAATGTACACATCTACCGGCAACCTCAAGCTGGGATCTGATTGTCCATCAAACATCCACATAATGCTGCACCAGGTCTCAGACTCTCATATCACAGCTTGAGCACATGGGCAGCTATTCAACCAAGGCAGTCACATCACTGAAACATGCAACATGATCTTTACCAACAATCCTCTTTCTCTCTTGCAGGAGAAGATCATGCATAGTTATTGCCAGTAGCAGCAGGCTAGCGAGAGACATGTAGGGCTCAAGCAGTCACAACAATCCTTGGAGTGTCCAAAGTGAATTATGGGTAGCAATGGTACAGAGAACACACTAAAGGTGATGAAATGCTTATCTCCAATTCTTCTTAGAACATAGAACAGAACAGTAGAGCACAGGAAGAGGCTTTTGGCCATGCTGAGCATGGTGATAGGTTAGACAAATAGTCTCTGCCTGTACATGATCCAGAACCCTCCGTTCCCTGCATATCCCTGAGCCTATCCCAAAGCCTCTATCTTACCTTCCTCCGCTATCACCCTTTCATTCTTTCATCTCACTTCCATTCATCCATAAATCCTTCTGATTATCAAGTTGCTCATAAAATTACCATGTAATTCCTATTCCGTCCCCATTTCACTACTCTTTGTAAAATTGTTCCTATATCTTCCTCCTTTTACACAGCTGAGAACCTCACCCTTGCCAGACTGAGATGCTTTGTGCGGAACAAGAAAGCAATGATGCTGACACTCTATTACTCAATCTTAAAATTGGCCATTTGGACGGAGGTGAAAGGAATCTTCTTTGCTCAGAAGGCATCGTATCTCTGACATTCTGTATCCCAGTAGCTGTAATGCCAGGAGTTGTTCCAGCCTGAAATCAATAGATTTTAAATACCAAGATCAACAGTGATTATGGGGATAAAGTACAAGGGTGGTGAATCTGTGGAATCCATTGCCATGGAAGGCTGTGGAGGCCAAATTAATGGACATTTTTAAAGCAGAGATAGATAGATTCTTGATTAGTACGCATGTCAGGGGTTTTGGGGAGAAGGCAGGAGAATGGGGTTAGGAGGGGGAGATAGATCAGCCATGATTGAATGGCAGAGTAGATTTGATGAGCTAAATGGCTTAATTCTATTCTTATCACATGAACTTATGAACATGAATATGGACAAGGCCTAGAGTCAGTTATGATATTACTACTTTGCAGATGGGTTAGACCTAGTTTCTATTTATTAACTTCTTCTGGGTTTAATGTACTCCTTTCACAATGTCACCTAGTTCTTCAGAAGTAATGGATAAATGTGGCTATAAAAGTGAGGTTTCCGTTGTCTGTTAAAACCTCATGTCTGGCAGCACCAGGCAAAGGCTAAAACCTCCCACTACATCATGTTTCCAGATCTTCTGAATGGCAATATTGTTCAAATTTTGATTACCACCTAACTCCCAGACCCATTCTCCTTCCAACTAATCACCAATATATCTGTCCATAATTGTGATGTGGTTTAAATAGCTGAGGTTTGAGTTCCTTGGCTTCTCTCTATATGATTATCACAGTGCCAGCTGGATCACCAACATCCAATTTGGCCGCATTGGTTTTGAATCAATTTGCCTGCTCAGCACACTTCTGGTGTCTGCTTTATAGCAAGACAACTGGCATTCCATATGTGGCAGACAGCTCAAGTTGCACTAAAAATGTGCACGTACTTATTGTGCGTTAACCTTGAGCTATGTCGCACTCATAGTACCCAACAATGAATGCCACAGAACCAAATTGTACAGTGCACACTTTTTTACAGCAGCTGGAGTTAGTTGTTTTAATATGAGGATGCTGTTCCTTGAACCTTCACTAGCACAAATGTAACCATCCTATTTTACCCCTACAATAATTAATTTTCATTACAAATTCCTCATTACAAATTCCTCAGACTGTTATTTTGATTGGGGTTCAACTTACCTAGGTATAAAATACCTACAGATGAAAACAGTGCTTTCCTATTAGTTTTTTTCTGTAATTAAAATAGTTTGAAATAATTATTTTACTTCGGAGTCACGTGAGTGACTACGTGAAGAAGCTCGCCAGGGCGCATGCGTGCTATTGCGCTACACGCATTGCAACTCGTCATTGTCGGGAGGAAGGACGTTCCTCCCAAATGGCAGGATTTTTGAACCTGCAACAGTAGGTAAGGGAACGTCGTTTTCTTTACTTACCTTTTTCTACAGGAAGGCTGTTGAAAGCTGGCGGGGGAGGAGTCTGCAAGCAGCAGGAAGCCAGCAACGGCCGGTGGCACGACAGTCTCCCTTAGCGGGAGTTCGTGCGACTTTAGCTCCGGGAAGAAAACACCGACAAGGGAGTACTCCGGAGCCGTCAGTCCGACAAACTCGGACAACAGCCCCAAGGACCGACGCTACAGGGGTCTGTGGGGCTGCGGAAATCACAGCGGGAGGAAGGGCGTTCCTCCCGAACGGCAGGTTGAGAACCAGCAACAACAGGTAAGAGAAATTTTCCTTACCTTTTTTCTTGATTGCAGAAAGGCTGCCGAGCTGCTGCTGAACAGCAGCAGGCAGCCAGCAACGGACGTCGGCACCACTATCTCCCATAACGTGAGCGAGTGCCAAACTTCACCCCAAACGGGTGGAGGAAATCGGAGCCAACAACCCACAAAGACAGTGGGTTGTATTTGTGTTCTGTCCCCTTTTTAAGATTAGGGGACAAAAGGAGAAAAGCTGCTGCAAGAACCAACGGACATGATATAAACCGCGGATTCGCGGGCAGCCGGCAGCACCAACCAAAGGCACGCTATCTCCCGTAATGGGAATAGCTGTGCCTGACTTTCTCTGCCGACTCGCTCCCGCACCGGGCCGGGCGGGAGAGGGAGCAAAACTAATGTTTCCCCGCGCTGGGTCTGTACAGGAGGGGAAGCTGGACAAAGGAGTGTCCACAAGTGCTGCTAGTGAAGCTGGCTGGGGAAGACAGCGGAGTCGCAGGCAGCCGGCAGCAGCTGAAGGCACGTTTATCTCCCGTAATAGGAAGAGCAGTGCCGACCTTTGGTCCCGCGCCGGCCAGAACACCACGGCCGGGCAGGAGACCATTCAAATGGGGCCGTTGACTTTGAACAGTCAATAACGGCAGCAGACGGGCTGGAACGACGCTCACCCGTAGCAATGATTTTAACTTGGACCTGCAGGTAAGAGCTGCGGTCTTTTTTGTATTTCCATGCTGATTGCAGGTGCAGAAACAACGGGCTGCGACAAAGCTGGTGGGCTAGATGGGATCAGCTGTGCCAGATGTCCTCCACACCGGCCAGATCCACTCCACGGAAGGACAGTAAGGACAAAGCTGGAGAAGGAGGACCGTGGAGCAGCGGGCAGCCAGCAGCAGCCAGCGGCACTTGGATCACCCGCAGTGGGATCAGCTGTGCCCGATGTCGCCTCCGCACCGGCCAGATCCACGCGGCCGGGCGGAAAGGCTAGACACAAAACAAACAAAGTCATGGACTCAGAGGAGTCCGACTTTGAATAACCACCGGCGGCCAGCGCCCGAGAGCGCTGGAGCGGGAAGAAGCGGTGTATGGAGCTTTGCTCCAACGTGACAGACTCCGGGACATGGAGTCGGGTCACTGTGGGCCCTATGATAAACCCACAGCAGTACCTCTTTGAGGGCTGCACAGTGTTTCTACCTCATCAGACGGGAGCACTGCGGGTCAGTTCTGGGCTGACCTGGAAGAGGGGTCCGCAGAAGAAAAGACAAGTGTGCAGGGGGTGCAGGAACAAGAGAACCTACTGGAACCCACTACGGCCAAAGACAGCACCCCCACGCACCCACCAGCAGAACTTGTGAAAGCTCGAAGGACCGGTACCCAAAAACATGAGTCTTTTAGGCCATGGCCCAGGCCGGCCTTCTTGGAAGATGCGGGACCTCCAACGCCAACCAAACCGAAAATCCAGACCCCAGCGCTACAACAACAGTGAAGAACCTACAAAAAGTAAACCTGCCACTGGTAACTATAGAGGTAGGTGGGTCTGGTTCCCTACAGTATACAGTGGGCACGGAGATTGGGTGGAGATTACACTCTTTTCTGAATGCATGAAGCATGATTAAGCAGTATCCAGGGATATACAACAGAGTTTCTACACAAGTACAGCCCTCCAGTTCAACATATACTGAACCGAATGTTCGTGCTTTCTGATAAAGGGAAATCAAAAGCGCAAGCTGAACTGAAGCGGCTTCACATAAAAGGTGTAATTGAGAAAACTCAACACGAACCATTAGAATTCGTGCCCAATATATTTATCAAAAACAAAAAAGATGATGGTCATCGCATCATCATAGATCTGACAAAATAGATACCTTTGTTACTGCTTAACAATTAATTCCCTAAGGTTACTTCAATGGCCAGCACCGATTTAAAAGATGCTTACCATTCAGTGCCTATACGAGGTGACCACAGATGTTACTCAAAATTTAACTGGATGGGACAACTCTGACAGTATAAAGTACTGCCAAATGGGTTATCATCAGCCCAGGCTGTTCACAAAAAAATTGAAACCAGCCCAAGCGTTTCTACGGAAACGTATACACATGGTCATGGCATATTTAGATGACATACTCATTATGGGCAAAACTTTGGAATTGGCCAAACAAACTGTAACAGCCACAAAAAAGTTGTTTGGAAAACTGGGATTCATTTTTCATCCAGTTAAATCTAAACTAACGTCTTCCACTACTATGGACTACCTGGGGTTTCACCATTGACTCAGTTCACATGTCGGTGACTCTGCCTAAGGGAAAGGCTAGAGATTTAATAGAGAGCAAAATACAAGCACTCTAAATTATGCAGGTCACTTTGACAGATCTGTGAAACTACCAATCAAGCTAAAATGGAACTAAAATGGTGGATAGACAACATCTGGCCTTGTTCCTACCCAAGCATTGTCAGTAACCTTTCCATGGTACTACAAACTGATGCCAGTGCACTTGGTGGCGGAGCCACCAATACCATACCACCGTGGTAGCATACATTAACCACAAGGTGGAAACAAATCGACATCATGTGACAATCTGGCTATACAAATCGGCAATGGTGTATCCAGAGAGATATTTGGATATCAGCCACTTACCTACCAGGAAGACTAAATTCAGTGGCAAACACCAGGTCACGCAAATTTAATGAAAAACACCAAATGGATGTTGAATATCAAACATGGAATCAGAGACATGAACATCCAATCTGTTCTGGAATATCTGGCAGGCCTCCACTATGATGAGGGGCTCAGTTACAGTGCCATCAACTGCGCCAGAAGTGCCCTTTCGACTTACCTATGGCAGGGGACAGACCATTACACTGTTGGGACTCACCCACTGGTACAAAACCTATGAGGGGAACCAGATACTCCCTAATATGGGATGTGAGAATAATCCTGAAGATGCTCAGGAATTGGTCTCCAGCAACAGTTCTGTCCCTACACAGACTGACATTAAAACAGTCATGCTAATGGTATTAGTCACGGCACAGAGGATATAGTCACTGCAAACACTAGACTGGACAACGACTTTCTCAACAGAAAATATTAAGTTTCATATTTATGAGATAGTAAGCAGAACAGAAAAGGGATCAGCAGGCCTCAATATACAATTAGGTCATACCCAACAGATGACCGTCTGTGTATAACAAGACATCTGTCATTATACATGAAGAAAACGAATATCCTAAGAGGCAATGAAAAGGAATTTTTTGGTCAGCCACTAGCAACCACACCAAGAGTGACGGTCCAGACCATCTCAAGGTGGCTGAAACAGTTGCTAACACAGGCTGGGGTGGATACTAAATTTTAAAAATCTCTTTCCACCAGGGCTGCAGCTACATCGGCAGCATACAGTTGGATGTACCAATGGACCAAATCCTCAAGGCAGCAGGATGGTCTGGAGGGGAAACATTCCAATTATTTTGTAATAAACCAGTAATGAAACCTGGAACGTTTGCAGAAACAATTTAAGTTCTGTAAATTAATTTAAACCCATAAAAAGGGGTTATAAACTTGTGTTAAACATTTTTATGATTTCAATGTCGAATTCATGTCCAAATTATGTTAACACAATTCCTCCCACAGTCAAGGCAGACGTGATGCATGGACTCGTTCCACGGCATGAAATCACAGAGCTTTAAAATCTTCACGTAGTCACTCATGTGACTCCGAAGTAAAATAGTAAGATTAAACGAGAACTTACCAGTTTGAAGTTTGATCTGTATTTTATGAGGAGTTACGATGAGGGATTACGTGCCCTCCGCCCCCACCCTGATCATATACTTAACTGGTACCTCTTCTCTAATCTTACTATGTTTAGTCATTACAGTTATCTGTGATTTCACACCGCTGCTTTGATGAATGACACGCATGCGTCCTGGCAGGCTTCTTCACGTAATCCCTCATCGTAACTCCTCATAAAATACAGATCAAACTTCAAACTGGTAAGTTCCCGTTTAATCTTACTATTTATTTTACTTTCTACAGTTTTAATGACCATTAAATGTAATTATGGCTACTATTTGTGTCTTATCAGTTGGGGAAATAGGAACAGCATCAGAAGTTATTATCATGATCTTAAAAACTTCTGGCAATCAAACTATTTCCACTTTCTCTTCAAGGCCAAAATCCGCCAACACTCACTGTTTGAGTAATTAAAAATAACAAAGTGAGACAAGGGATGTTTTAACTATTGAAGCTAGACAAAAATGCTGGAGAAACTCAGCGGGTGAGGCAGCATCTACGTGGCGAAGGAAATAGGCAACGCTTCGGACCGAAACCCTTCTTCAAACTACATTTCGGCCCAAAACTTTGTCTATTTCCTTCGCTCCATAGATGCTGCCTCACCCGCTGAGTTTCTCCAGCATTTTTGTCTACCTTTGATTTTCCAGCATCTGCAGTTCCTTCTTAAACATGTTTTAACTATTTCTTTGTTATACTTTAGCACACATTTAAGGAGTCACTTTGGGTAAGATTGCATGCCCTTTATCTCTGCATTTTAAATAGCTTTGTTTTAAAACAGAACACGTATATTTAGGTGCATCTTACACATTAGCCTGTCAGAGGACATCAAACCTATCTATTTAAATGGAAATAAATAGACTCGCCACAAAACGGGATCATGTCCAATCGACTTTTTAGAGCTATAGCTCCCAATTTAGGTTAGGACTTTCATCATGCCTCATGACCTGGATGCTGCAACATAGTTCAACAGATTGGAAAGAGTGAGGCCAGGTCACTTGCAACACTGCTTTGAATGGTACAAACAATTGATGCCTGTACAGACAAATTTGCCTGCGTAGATCCATTTAACACCTTGTAAACAGTGGTCTGTACAACTCAGCAGAATGCATCAGCTACGTAGCCTATTTAGAGATTCCTAAATATGTGCAGATTTCTCTGGCATTGATTATAACTGAGGCTGTGGGGGAGACATATGGTTGTTCATTTGAAGGAAGGGATAACTTTATAGGAGCCTTAGTTGTAGCTGTCTGCTTCCTCTGGCATGACCTGTTCTAGGAAGAGAAGGAGCAGGGTATGAGAATGTCACAGGGGAAGAGATTAAGGACTTTGCCAAATGCCTTTCTACTGAGATGGACATTCTCATGAGAACGGGGAAGTGTAAACATTCCAGAAGTGATTATTGGAAAATGTGAATATAGTATATTAGAAGGAGGATGGGATATGAACATGCTGCCTCTATAACTTCAGTGACTGACACTCTCTGCTATATAGCATTGAACATGTGCACGTGTAAATGTCCACCACCATATCACACCTTCTCTTGAATGAAAAAGGGACACTTTGCTATCGGTTACAGAGTCCTAGAGTGTCATAGATTCATACAGTGTGGAAACAGGCCCTTCAAACCAAATTGCCCACGCATACTCGTTCCACCTGCCTGCTTTTGGCCCGTGTTCCTTTAAAACTTTCCTATCCATGTACCTGTCTAAATGTTTCTTAAGCATTACAATAGTACCAGCTAAACATTGCAATAGCACTTGCATGAATCTGTGTGATTTGCTGTGGTTAAGTAGCTGACAGCGTGCGAAACGTCTGAGATGTCTGCACGTGTTAAAAGAATAGTATGTGTGAGAGACTGAAATAAGAAATATGAACATTGGGTAGATGTAATTGTGATGGGATGTAAAACATGTATTAGCTTGTGGTTTTAAGAGAAAGTATTTGTTGATGTGTTCACTGACTTTAAAATAGGAGAGATTACTTGGCCACTGGGCATGGGCACCACTTTCCTCCTCATTAAATCTTCAGCAAAAATGCAGGTAATCATGGTCATTTTCCTTTCCAATCCAGCATGGACTGAGCAAACTTTCCCAAAGAAGTGCAATGATATCCAGCAGTGGTTGCAGACAATGGACATTTCTGCTTTCACAGGGGCAGGCATAATTTCAATTTGGACCCATTGTATTCAGAAAAATACACACAAATGCTGGAGCAACTCAATGGGTCATGGAGCATCTTAGGAGAAAATGGAAAGGAGGCGTGGGGGGGGGGGGGGGGGGGGGGGGGGGGGGGGGGGGGGGGTAGGCAGCTCGTGAGAGAAATTAGTGTGCATCAGGGTGGGGAACAGGAAAGTGAAGGGGGAAAAGAGAGGTGGGTGCCACCCATTGAATTCACTTGGCTATGGGGTCACATTTAGAAATAACACCCTGTTATATGCAGCATAATCCCATTTAGGCCCATTGTTGTTTATCATCTACATCAGTGATGGATAAGAGAGTACATGGCATGAATAGCAAGTTTGCAGATGACGCAAAAATGGATGGTATAGCCGGTGAAGCTGGTTGTAAAAAAAAGCATATATCGGTTGGGCAGGTGAGCTGAGGAATGGTTGAAGGAATTTAATACAGAGAAATGTGAGATGTTGCATTTTGGGAAGACTAATATGGGCACGACCTAGACAGTGAATGGTAGGGCTCTGGGGATGGTAGAGCAGAGGGATCTAGGAGTGCAGGTACATAGTTTGTTGAAAGTGGCATCACAGGTAGATAGGGTGGTCAAAAAGGCTTTTGGCACATTGGCCTTCATCAGTCGAAGCATTGAATATAAAAGTTGGGAGGTCTATACAGGGCACCCTGTTATAGGAAAGATGTTGTCAAGCTGGAAAGGGTGCAGAGAAGATTTACGAGGATGTTGCCAGGACTTGAGGGCCTGAGCTATAGGGAGAGGTTGAGCAGCCTGGGACTCTATTCCTTGAAGATGTCAGGAAGGGCAGGAAGATGAGGGGTGATATCATAGAGGTATACAAAATAATAGAGGAATAGATCAGGTAGATGCACCGAGTCTCTTGCCTAGAGTAGGGGAATTGAGAACCAGAGGACATAGATTTAAGGCAAGGGGGGAAAGATTTAATAGGAACCTGAGGGGTAACATTTTCAAACAAGTGAGGGTCTGCACCGATACCGGGCGGTCACGGTGGCGCAACGGTAGAGTTGCTGCTTTACAGAGAATGCAGCGCCGGAGACCCTGGTTCAATCCCAACCACGAGTGCTGTCTGTACGGAATCTGTACGTTCTTCCCGTGACCTACATGGGTTTTCTCCGAGATCTTCGGTTTCCTCCCACACTCCAAAGAAGTACAGGTTTGTAGGTTAATTGACTTGGTAAATGTACAAAAAATTTGTCTCGTGGGTGTAGGATAGTGTTGATGTGCGGGGATCGCTGGTCGGCGCGGACCTATTGGGCCGATGGGCCTGTTTCCGCGCTGTATCTCTAAACTAAACTAAACTAAACTAAGAAATATGAACATGGGGTAGGTGTAATTGATAAAAATGTTTTATATGATTGTGATGGGATGTAATATATGTATCAGCTTGTGGTTTTATGAAAAAGTATTTGTTGATGTGTTCACTGACCCTTAAAATACGAGAGACTTACTTGGCCAATGGGCATGGGCACCTCTTTCTTCCTCGTTAAATCTTCAGCAAAATGTACGCAATCATGGTGATTTTGCATTCCAATTCATCATGGACTGAGCAAATCTTCCCAAAGAAGTGCAATAATATCCAGCAGTGATTGCAGACAAGGAACATTTCTGCTTTCTGAGGGGCAGGCATAACTTCAATTAGTGGGTGTATGGAATGAACTGCTAGAGGAGGTAGTTGAGACAGGTACTATCGCAACGTTTAAGAGACATTTAGATAGGTAAATGGATAGGGTTGGTTTCGAGGTATATGGGCCAAACAGGCAGGTGGGTCTAGTGTAGATGGGACATTTTGGTCAGTGTGGGCAAGTTGGGCCAAAGGGCCTGTTTCCACACAGTATGACTCGATGACTCTATGACTATAATGAGCTAAGAGTGGAAATGCATTCATCAGAATGAACCATGTACTTTATATGACCCACACATGGTCAACCTGGAATCAAAATTAAAAATGTTAGAGATATTCAGCTGGAGGGTCACCATCTGTGGAGACAGTAGCAGAGTTAGTGATTCAGATTAATGACCATCCTGGAAAAGTAAGAAAAGAAATGTGCTTTCAGTTGCAACAAATGGGGTGAGATGGAGAGAATAAAGGCAATATCAGTGAAAGAGTGGAGACCAAGGTTGTTCAGGTAACAGAAATGCTGCAGATGTTGAGAGAGTAATGAGTGTGTGTTAATTATAGCTGATTTGTCAAGAGGAGTGCAGGTAGAGGGAGCTGAATAGAGGGGCATTTCTTCTTCCAGCACCAGCAGTTTCTTTTGGCTTTTTCATGTCCATTGAACATCAAAATCTTACTATGCATTTGTCAGGATGACCATGTTCAATGATGATCTTCTTTAATGTGCTTTTGTTGGGATCATGAACAAAATGTTTCATTATAACAAAATTTGTTTGTAATTTTACTAGCTTATCTTGGGAGATGAATGTGCAACAGGATATGGTATGCGATCGGTAGTATTTAAGAAGCAGTTAAGTTCAGAAGGATCTTACTTTCCTCTAAAATATATTTAATACGAGTCATCGTTGCAGTGAAATCTTGTAAAATCACTCATTCCCCCCGTAATTATAACTATATTTAACAGTGAAACTTGCACGTGATTGACTAAGCTGGTGATCCCTAGAAAATATATTTATTTGACAGTAGTTATGTGGGAGTAATTGATAGCTAAGAGATTCATTCTAGCCACATAACCATGATGGCGTAGTGGTAGAGTTGCTGTCTTACAGCAGCAAGGACCCAGGTTTGATCCTGTCTACGGGTGCTGTCTGTACAGAGCTTGTACGTTCTCCCCGTGACCTCTGTGGGTTTTCTCTGGGAACTCCGGTTTCCTCCCACACTCCAAAGACATACAAGCTTGTTGGCTAATTGGCTCAGTAAAATTGTAAAATTGTAAGTTGGCCCTAGTGTGTAGGATAGAGTTAGTGTGCGGTGATCGCTTGTCGGCATGGACTCATGGGCCAAATGGGCCTGTATCTGCACTGTATCTCTAAACGAAATAAAACTAAAATATTGTTTCCCACCATCCATATATTCTGATGTGCAGATTTCAAATCCATTTATAGTATCCCATCATTTCCTAAATGGTAATTTGGAAAAATTACAGTATACAACGATTTCTTGTTGGTTTTGAAGAAAATAACAAAATTGTCTATAAAATGTAAAAATATGTACCATAATAACAGTACAATGTGGACCAGCCACAAATAATTTTTACAAACAATGTCAAAAAAAATGTTGTGATATTAACACACAAGCACTTTCTCAAAAGTTTGAACCAAAACTTGATTGGAAGTTAAACAGAGCTATTAATGAGTAAACACAAATATTAATACCTCACCTTCAAGTTCAAAATGTATTTAAATAAATATATGTTGCGTTGATGTGTAATATCACACACTGTATTCATGTCCCTGTGGGGGAGTTACTCAGGCATCACTTGATCCTGAGCAATGTTATTGGTGAGAGGCACCCTAGGAGTTGAAACTGTACAACCCTATATCACGGAGTGTTATGTTGTCATGAAGGGATGGGGAATGTGGGCAGAAGAGCTCGCAGTTATTCACTGACACTATTTGTTTCATTGCTGAAGGCAGACCTGCAATATTATAGCAAGGCATTTTTTAATGTATTTTGGCTGTTGCTGTGACATTTAAAAAAAATATTTGTTTTATAAGGATTGCGTGCTTATTGATGTGAGAGATGTCATTGCTTTCCCCCTGCAATTACCGAACAAGTTGGAATAATACCAACCACAACAGTTTACATTTATACTGCACCATCATCATTAAAAATAAAATTGGTCCATGGTATCTCATGAAAGTATAATCGGGAAGAAATTAACCGTAGAAATGTTGAAAGCTTGCTCAAAAATGAGAACCTTAAATGAGTGGAAGATGGAATGATTCAATTCTGGTACCAATAAAATAGTTTAATCTCCACATCTGCAATGCATGGCTTCTTTGAACAGTTATTAATTTGTTGCTGCAAATAAATAACACTAATTATTTGCTGGGATTCAAAAATAAATTCCAAGCTGTTTTGACATCAACAGAACAATTTAAATACATTTCTTTCATGGCATGCAAATAATATGCTTGAATGTCAAAAACACAATTTTATTTTACAAAGTAATCGAGCAACTGGAAAGTCTAGTAACCTACTCAGGGATTTAATAGTTTCAGAAGCTCACTCAAGGAGCATGCTCTAAAGTCTCTGGCTTTAGCCCCTCCTTTGACAGTAGTCCGCCTTCAGTGGTTGCACAAATCCATATAAATATTTGCTCTTTTATTTTTAAATATTATTGCAAATTCACATTTGGATATCAGTTTGTGAGTGAAACTTGAAGCACATCTAATTTATTTAAGAATTTGACCAATTTATAGGCAAGTAAAACAGTAAAACTAAATCAGAAATATTTATTCAGCGGCTAAGTATATTTTTTTAATCACCAGCCTCCAATAAACAGATCATAAACAAATAATTTGTGTTAATTGTGGTAGGCACTGTAGATTGGTTATTTCCTACTAACCAATTGTAGTGCTTAGTAAGTAAGTAAGTAAGTAAGTTTTATTTACATAGCACGTTTTAAGTCAACTCGCATTGACACCAAATTGCTTTACATAAATTAAATAATAATTTTCCATACAAACCATAGAAAAAGTTTTTTTTTAAAAGAATAAAATGGACACATTATAGAGTTCAACACAAACGTCCCCCCACAGCAGAATCAAAAATTTCCACTGTGGGGAAAGGCACCAGAAAGTTAAGTCCTCTTCCTCTGTGAAACACCCGAGGTCGGGGCCCATTTGTGGCCTTGCAGCCAGTCCGATGATTTTCAGGGCCCTCTTGCCGTGAAAATGGAACTTCGGCGTCGAATGAAACATTCCTCAGCGGCTTGGAAAAGTCTGGAGCGGCTGCCTCCTCCCCGGAGACCGGGGCACTCGTAGTCCTCAGGACGCTCCGGTTGGAGCTCCGACCCCTGGCGAACTCGATCCCTGGCTCTGCGGCGCTCCAAATCCAGCGCCGCCCGTGGCCGGACGCCCGCAGCCCCAGCTCCGCGATGTTGGGATCGACGGTCACAGCGCTCCGGGGCTTACCGCACGGCGACCTGGTAAGGTATCGCCCGCTCCCTGTTGGTATCCCAGCGCTGCACCGCCGCCGCCGAAGCTGTAGTCCCGGCCGGTCCCGACAGGAAACGCCGCTCCATTTTCGATGGTAGGCCGCGAGGACGGGGCGAAGAAGCAGCTTGGAGGGATGCTGCCTCTCCGACCAGGTAGGGGACTAAGAAATAAAGTTCCCCCCTTCCCCTCCCCCACCCCCCACATAGAAGACCTCCATTAACATTTTTTTAACAGGACAAAATAAAATAAAATTGAAAAAAAAGGTGTAGAGACGGACTGCGGGCAGGCTGCCATACACAGACGGTGCCCACTCCTGCACATCCGCCATCTTAATCGCCATGCTTGTTAGTAGTTGCTCCACCTAATAGGCGATTTATAATACCAAGAGCTTGCCTAAGTAATTCAGAGTAGCTGCTAGTCACTCTAATGGTCTGCAGACCAATGCAGCAAGTGAACTTTAATAAACATGTGTTGATTCATGACGTGTGTACGACGTGACTTATTACATGGTGTCAGAAGTGGGATCTTACCTTTCTATTCACGTTTATCGGGTTTTGTTTTTTATATTTGTTTTATGTCCCTGTTATCCCTATCATGGCAAACTCGTCTAGCCATCCTAGTCCTCTGATCTATGACTCTGACATTGCTGAACGCTGGCACCTTTTTGAGTGCGACTACACTCACTACGTTCGCATCGTTCATCGCAACAATCCTCCAGATGTACGTGCTTCTGTGTTACTCAACCTGGCTGGTCCTTAGGCAATGAAATGTGCAGATCATTTTACATTTGACCCTGCAAACGGACAGATCCTAGTGCCTGCAGAAACGATTGATGACCCTGCTGTCCTACTTGCAAAGTTTAGACAGTTGTGTGACCTCCATCGAATGTACAGTTTGGTTGTTTGTCTTTTGCACAAAAGTCCGCGAGCATTGCCACTTTCATTTCACTGCACATCTCGTATGTGTATGTGACAAATAAACTTGACTTGACTTGACTACAAAGTTTTATGCTCATATGTAACAAGGTGGCGAGCCGATAGAATGTTTTATTAGTGTTTGAAACACATGGCTGCACGCTGTCAATTTCGAGATTTATGCGATGAACTGATCTGCAACAAGCTCGTTGGAGGTATGCTTAATGACAAATTAAGAGATGAATTACTTTGTAACACTGAACTGACACTTAATCAAGCTGAACATGCCTGTCGGATTGCTGAGATAACGGCTTCTCACACTAAGTCTGTGATCTCTGGCCAGCGCTCCCAGTATAGTGTCAACCTGTAGTGTCAACCTCCTGTCATAACAGGCGTCTGCAAGCTTCCCCGGCCTGGCAGCAGAGAAGGTCTGCTGCCCGATGTCCTAATTATAACTATTCTCATGCTCCGGGTCAGCAGTTTATGGTAAATTTTGCAATTTCTGCAAGTAACTCAACCACTTTGCAAAATGCTGCTGTTCCCGTGCGACTCAATCCGTCTCAAGGCCAAGTCTGCACCTGTTACAACATGAGCTTGCTGGTAACGAAAGTCGAGAGCCTGAGGTGCCATTCTCCGCTCAGCTCTCTGAAAGTGAAGATAACAGTTCAGCCATCCACTCTCTCCTCCCATCCTCTAACGAACAACTTGAAGTAACCATGTTTGTGATTAACAAGCCTGGGATTGCAAAGATTGATACGGGTGTGAAATGCAATGTCATCTCGTTATCTGAGTTTAACAAAATACGTGATGCTGAACATGTTGAAAAGGCCTAGGCCACGCTTCGGGCCCACGGGGGAGATGTTCTACACCCGCTTGGACAGACTGATTTAAACTGCATCATAGACTCGCAGTCTCATACCCAAAAGTTTTATATCTCCAAGGGGGATTCTGAAACTTTGCTTGGTATCAATGCATGTCACGATCTAGGCCTAGTATACTTTGGCCACACTGTCCATCAACTCTTTCTCACTGAGGGCCCCACTCAGCAAATACTCTCTCAATACAGAGAACTATTTACAATACAATACAATACAATACAATACAATTTATTTGTTATCATTTGAACCTCTTGAGGTTCAAACGAAATTTGGTTTCTGCAGTCATACACACAAGAACAAAGAACCAAGACACAACACAACTTACACAAACATCCATCACAATGAATCTCCTCCTCACTGTGATGGAAGGCAAAGTCTTATCTCTCTCCTGCACTCCTCCCGATGTCAGAGTCAAAGTCCCCGGTGGGCGATGGTAAGTGTCCCGCGGCCATTAAAGCCTTGCCGGGCGATGCAAGGCCGCGCTCCAGGTCTTGGTGTTGGAGCCCCCGGCGGGCGATGGTAAGTGTCCCGCGGCCGTTAAAGCCGCGCCGGGCGATGTAAGGCCCTGCTTGGCAAGTTGGCCCTCAAGTAGCACATTGCCGTTGATCCCAACGTCACTCCTGTGGTTCGAGCACCACATCGTGTCCGCATAAACCCCAGGGATCTCAACACAGCTATCGAACGCCCGCACAACCCTATGCGAATCGTAGAGGAAGTTGCTGCTCAAATAGGCAACACATCGGTGTTCTCCGTTCTGGATGCCAAAAGCTCATTTTAGCAGATTCGGCTGCACCCAGACTCATCCAACCTTATTATGTTCGGCACTCCCTTCGGCCATTACAAATTCCTGAGAATGCCCTTTGGCATCAAATCTGCCAGCGCACGATAGAACAACTGTTTGCGGGGCATCCATGTGCCATCATTGCTGATGACATTCTCTTCTATGGGCGCGACTTGGCTGAGCATGACACTTATCTGAAGAGAGTGCTGGACCGCGCCAAAGACATTCAGCTCAAACTCAATCCTCTGAACTACAAGTTTCGAGTCCCAGAGGTTACCTACGTCAGACATGTTTTTACAAGTGATGGTCTCAGACCAGACCCATCAAAAACTGCTGCTATGAACGAGATGCCAGTTCCTACTGATGTTACGAGTCTACAAAGGTTCCTTGTAATGGTCAACTACCTGGGGAAATTTATTCCCAGCTTCAGCGACATATCTGCCCCCCTGCGGGAACTGACACACAAAGACCCTGCATGGTCCTGGTGTCCACAACACCAAAGAGCATTTGATATCCTCAAGTTGCAGCTGGCCAGCGCACCTACCCTCGCCTATTTTGCTTTGGAGTTACCGGTAACCTCACATGTGATGCGTCCCAGTACGGACTCGGTGCCGCTTGCCTGCAGACCGCTGTCGATGGTGACTGCAAGCCTGTTTCATATGCCTCTCGCACACTAACTGACACTGAACAATGTTACGCCCAGATTGAAAATGAATTGCTCGCAGTGGTTTTCGCCTGCACAAAATTCAAAGACTTTATTTTTGGGAAGTCTGTGATTATAGAAACAGACCACCAGCTGCTGGTCACTATTTTGAATAAACCCATTCACGCTGCTCCGGATCGCCTACCACAGATGATGATGCAGCTGCAGCAGTTTGATTTCAACATTGTCTATAAAAAAGGCAATGACATGCACATAGCTGATACGCTATCAAGGGCCCCACACAAAACCAGTAAACAACAACTCTCTGAACAGGACCAGTTCTTAGTAATGAAGGTATCGTATGTTCCTACTGATCGCCTAAGCAGCTTGGCGGAGCACAAAGCTGCTGATGAGACTTTACAATTGCTGTCAGTCATCCCGCGTGGCTGGCCGGATAAACAACACAGCACCCCTCTCGCGATCCGCCCTTACTTCCTCGTTCGCGATGAACTGGTGTTACAGGACGGGATTATAGTCAAGGGCCACAAGGCACTTGTCCCTGCTGTCCTCCGGGACAAGTACTTCGACGCTGTCCACAAGGGCCACCCCAGCGTGGAGGCAATCTTACAACGGGCACAGAGCATGTTTTACTGGCCTGGTATGACCAAGTACATACGTGACAAAACTGAAGTCTGCACCATCTGTGAAAGCCTGACGTCACACCAGCAGAAGCAGCCTTTACTGCCGCACCCGGTTCCTCCTCTACCGTGGTGCACGATAGCCACTGACATTCAAATGGCATAGAAAACACTATCTGGTTCTTGTCGACTCTTATTCGGGCTGGTCTGACATCAATCTACTCCAAACCGTCACATCTAAAGCAGTTATCCAGAAATTGCAACGCCATTTCTCCGTGCACGGTTCCCCTGCACGCCTTCTATCTGACAACGTCAGTCAGTTCACCAGCCAGCTTTCCAAAAACTTTGCACAATGATGGGACTTTCGACATATCACCAGCAGCCCTGAGTTTCTGCCGTCCAACGGACTCGCGGAACGAGCCGTCCGAAGTGCAAAACAACTAATGGAGCGTTCTTACCCTGACACATCTGACGTCTACCTGGTCCTACTCAATTTAAGGAACATTGCCAGGGATCCCATATTGGGTTCCCCAGCCCAATGACTGATGTCTCGCCAAACCCACGCTGCCCTGCCTGTATCCCAGCAGCTTTTGCAGCCTAAGGTTCATTCTCCACCTGCGGTCCGAAAACAACTACAGTTCAAGCGAAATGCACAAAAGCGATTTTTCGATAAATCCAGTAAGCCACTTAAACCTCTCTCCAGCGGACAGGTTGTTCGCCTCCAGACCAACAAGGGCTATGTCCGTCTGGGTCACATTCACAGCCCTGCCAAAGAACCGTGCGCTTACCTGGTTAGCGCGGACGGGGCCATTTACAGAAGCAACCGTCAACATCTCCTTCCAGTCAAGGAACCGCGTCCTGCGACTCCGCATCCAGAGGTTTCACGTTTTGTATACCCGCCCAATACCGCACTATCAGAGACTGCTGCACTATCAGAGACTGTCCCCCGCGGCCTCCCCACATCGTTCAGCGCCTAGCTCGCCCATTTCACCACCTCCACCCGGCGGGTCCCCGATCACATCCCTGGTTCACTTCACCGGTGAAAGGAGGAGATGCAGATTCATACCGCACACGTGCCGGATGGATCAGCAGGCCACCCATTAGATACTGTGATTTTGTGAAACTATCTATACTTCCCCATTTGTTATGAACATTCCGGCTACTATATTGTTTGGCCACCATGTTTCCACGTATTTATGCTTTATTTTGTTTCTACAAGGAAAGATGTAGATTGGTTATTTCCTACTAACCAATTGTTGTGCTTGTTAGTAGTTGCTCCTCCTAATAGACGATTTATATTACCAAGAGCTCGCCTACGTAATTCAGTCTGAGTAGCTGCTAGTTACTGTAATGTCCTGCAGACCAATGCTGTAAGTGAACTTTAATAAACATGTGTTGTATCTTGACGTGTGTACGACTCGACTCATTACAGGTACCACTTTAGGCAGCAAGTTCAATGAAAAAAAAATGATTATGGGCACATGGGTTTAGATTGCGGGAGAACTGACAGTAACGGAGTTTGCACTGATCGCTAGTTAAACCCACCATAGACACTAGGTTGCACTCAGAGGCCAAACCTCTAATCAGCTCCTGCTGCGCAGTCAGAAAGATCACAGGCGAGAAGATTCAAATTGAAAACTAAAGAAACATTCATTACTCTTCGGAAGTAATGAGAAAATCATTGACCTCTGCATACAGTATCTGCACCTTAATCATAAACAACAGGGAAACTTTGTGTAATTATATTACAGTGATAGATCTTATTTAGTGAGAAAAATTAAAAAAAAAACATTAATTCAATAATTTGTGTGCTGATTCACCATGACGATTTGGCAAGTTTATTTCACAAATGATAAGACAGTTACTTTAATGAATGAACTCTCAAACTCAATTTCTTTCAAGTGTTAAACAGAAACGTTCTGTGAGGAAGGCAGAGATTGGATGCTTATAATTCCCACCGAAAGTAACGCCCCAGTTATAATAGTTAAATATTTCAGCACACAAAGTAATTGGAAATACACTGAACAGTTTTTGGACCTGATTAGTAGTGCAATTGTCTGGGGCAGAATTAAACAAATGGTTAGCTCATCAGATTTGCCCTCAATGAAAATTTGCAGTATGTCAGATAATGAAATGGGATGGTTTTGATCTTATGCCACTGCGGTATTGGGATTATTCCAGCAGGCTGCACAAAGGAAGGCAAAGGCATCTGAAGTGTCACTCTACAGCTGTGGCAAAGTTACAGAATTTCCATTTTGTTGATGCTCAGAGCACATGTGTGCAACAGAAGGTGATATCAAAGGAGCCGTTCTTCCTTAGTTCTGCACATTATTTTTCACTGTTGTGATGAATCTCTCTGAGCTCCGTGAACCAATAAAACACTGTGCCTGCTTGAGTTGATATATTAATATTTACTGAGGATTTCGAAGGTCAGGGCTAAATGTCAGCAGATGCTGGGGCAGTGCAATAGGGAATAATTAAAAAAAACTCACGGCAGTTCAGCTTCTAAACATCTTTATTAATCCTTAAAAGCAAGAGCTTCAGGACGTTGGTCTTATGAATCCAGCCAGTTGCACGAGAAAAAAAAGATGAGAAGACACTGGCTGTTAAATTTCTGAGTGAAGAGTATTTGTTGCTGACAGTTTTTGACAGCTTCCTGGCCTACTGTCTGGCAGATGTTCGTTAGCTGGGGAGACTCTGCAGTTTGAATTATCACCAAGCTGTTGGGATCCACACCTGCCTTTCCATCTAAGTCACCCTGACCTGTCTGACAAGATCAGTACCTGATCCATTTACCAAATTCTGCTTGCATTGACAACTGGATTTTGCATCAAGAATTTTTGTTTTAAGTTTATGGTTTCCTTTTTTTGTTAAACCTTTGGCACTGGTTAATTCACTGCACTCATAGCCGTTTATAGTAGTATTTATAGTACCCAAGCAAATCTGGTGTAAATAAATTCTCCGTCAATTCCTGACACCATTAAGTGTTAACTAGATAATCGGCATACTGTCAGCCACTGGACATCCATGGGGAATGGGGAGCACTGATTATATGAATATACTGGCTGCACTGGAATTATTTAAAATAAAACACCCATTTAAAACTTTAAATAAATTGACAAACTATTAGCCATCTTGTTAGTCTTTTAAATAACAATGCTTTCAACTACAATTCTATATTTTAAGGTTAATTAGTATTAATGTAAAATAGAACAAAAATAAATTTCTGCTGCCATGCTGCCATTCTTGAAATTTTTGCAGGTTGCATGAAAATTCCAGATGCATAAATATATAAATAAGTTTACAATACTTGCATATATTTTTGTTTGAAAGCCTAGGTGTTTATCTCAAATTACATTTATGAATAGCAATTTCTATTAACTTATGTTTGATTTTTTTATGATATGAGTTAAGTGTTAAGATTTAAATGCAAAGGATATGAGTGAGAGGTTTGGGGTTTGGTCAGGAGGTTGATAAGAGAATGGAATCTTTGTTCAACAGGAAGATAGATGGATAGTTCATCTGAGGAAAGATAGATTTAGTTTATCTAACCGCTTCAAGAATTTGTATAAAAACATGAAGGGGTTCGATAGACTAAATATAAGGACCTATTTAGAAGATTAAAAAAAACATAGATTTAAAACAATTGCTGGAGGGATCAGAGAGAAATGGAGGTATGTTTTACATGTAGGGTCTTGAATTCACTGCCTGAAAGAATGCTAAAAGCAGAAATGTTGATTATTGTCAAAAATAATATTTGAATATTCATGAGGAATAATGAGTTATAGGTCTATGGATCTAATGCTGGAAGGTAGCACGTGGCTTGGCAGCTCTCTCTTTTAGCTGGCTATGGAAATGACTGGTTCAACGGCACCTTTCTGTATTTTAAATATTCTATGATTTTATATGTTTTTCTATCAGAAACAGTGCAGTCATTAAGTGGCTACATACTGTGCATCTTTATTCCAACCTTTTGAAAAGTTCACTTCATGGTAAAAAATATTTCCAAGTAGCCTTTGATGACCAATATATAATGAAAATATAAGATACAGTTGTGTTAATAATTTAATTACACACCGTGTTCTATATTTATCCTAGTTGGCCACACTATGGTTGAAAATTAGTTACGGAACAAATTTAGCATTCCTGAGCAGTGCAAGATTATGTGAATGGTGATTTACCGTGTCTGATCAAATACTGCTGTGTACACTTAAGATTATGAATGTTCAATTTACTTAGGAACAAAGTACGATCACGATCATGTTGGGTTGACTATTCCCATTAGAAATTAGTCAATATAAAGTAACACATTGAGAACACTTCTCCTTGGGTTAATGTTTCAGAATTTTAAAATTATTCTTCAGGCAACGTATACGTACCAATTCTATGTATTCCAGTTTAAACATTTTGCAAAAAAATGTTTTTTTACTTTAGCTGGAGACAGTGAATACTTAACTACTGGTCATACTGATTCTAAATTTGTCAGGATAAATACATTAGTAAATGTGTTTTATGTATGGAATACAATAAAGCCCAGAATAACAGTTTCTACTCAGTAACAATCATATGATTGCCAAAACTCATTAAAAATATGGTTTCTCAGCAAGATGGAAACAAATGAAACTATGAAGTAATTTGAAAAATGTAATAATGCATGCTGCAAAATTTGCACTCACTCCACATACTCAATTCAATGAAAGTGTGGCTATAAATTGCAACAAATTAATATAAAATGAACAGAATCTTAGGTTAAAATGAACAGAATCTATTGCCTATGTTCACTGTATAATCAAAATTGGCATAATGCAATAACATTTTACAGATAATGAACCACAGGTTTTATCTGTAGTACAACATACTGCTAATATGTGATCACAAGTTTATTGAATTTTAAATAAAGATCTTAAGCAATCTGATGCCAGGCTCTTAAATCTAAACAAAGGCAACTACAAGGGGAACAAATAATAACACTGTATTAAAAAATATATAATATAACAGCAATTATTAAAATTTAAATCGTTTACAGCAAATATAACTCTTTAAGATACTAATGTTCAACAGGAAATATGGTGCAGTCATGCATAAAAGAGACATTAAAGACAGTATTATATCAAGAGAAAAGCCTTACTCTGTTGCCAACAAGGGCAATAATGCTAAGGATTGAGAAAAGGAGGGCCAACAAATGTTAAAGTATGTTAAACATAGTATTGAAATGGAATAGTACACCACAAGAAAAGGCCATTCAGCTCACTATGTCTGTGCTGAACATGATGCTAAAATCAAGTCTTATCTGACTACACATAATCCATATCCTTCCATTCCCTACATATCCATATGCTTGTCCAGAATTCTCCTAAATGCCACTATTGTATCTGCCTCCATCCCATTTCAGGCACTCAAAAACCTGCCTTGCACATCTCCTTTAAACGTGGTGCATCTCACCTTAAAGCGATGCCCTCATGCATTTGAATTTTTCATCCTTGGGAAAAAAGGTCTGTTCATCTATCCTATCTAGAGGGGCGCAGAGGAGCGGCACAGCACCAGAGACCTTACAGCACCAGAGACCTGGGTTTGAGTGTTTGTTTGTACGGAGTTTATATGTGTAGGAAGGATGCTGGTTTAAACTGAAGATAGACACAAAAAGCTGGAGTAACTCAGGACATTCCTTCCCTCCCGAGAAGCTGCCTGTCCCACTGAGTTACTCCAGCTTTTTGTGTCTATCTTCAGAGTTTAAATGTTCTCCCTGTGACCACAAAAGTTTTCCCTGGTGCTCCGGTTTCCTCCAAAGGCATGCAGGTTTGTAGATTAATTGGCCTCTGTACATTGTCCATAGTCTGTAGAATGGAACGAGTGTAGGGGGATTGCTGGTCGGCGTGGACCCGATGACCAAAGGGCCTGTTTCCATGCTGTATCTCCAAACTAAACTAAACTAAACTATGCCTGTCATCATTTTATATACTTCTATCAGGTCTCTCCATGACACGTTTCAGCTTTTTCCCTGTTACTGCTGTTGAATTTATTAGTCTGCCGAATACAATCCAAGTCTATCCAACCTCTCCCTGTAGCTAATACCCCCTAATCCAGGCATCATTCTGGTAAATCTCCTCTGAACTGTTTGCAAATTATCCACATCCAACGTGAAATGTGGTGACCAAAACTGCACACAATACTCCAAATGCAGTCTAACCAAAGTCTTATTAAGCTGCATCATGACTTCCTGACTTTTATACCAAATCCCCTGAACTATGAAAGCAAGCATACCATATGCCTTCTTGGTCACTCTGTCCTCTTACGTTGCCATGTTCGGGCAACACAAGAGTAAGTGAGGGATTTACAAACTGACTGTGAGAGGCATGTTTCATATGTGAAAAGAAAACGGTTAACCTATATAAATGTGGGGCTTTTACTGACTATAGCAGAAGGAATGATATTCGAGAATAAGTTATAGGGAGATAAATAAAGCACATATTTGTATCTGTTTTCATGGAAGATGGCACAGGAAATTCCTCCAAAATAATGGAGAACAACTGGTTCACAGTACGTGAGCAGCTGGAAGAATTTCGAAGTGTTGAAATGTACTGGAGAAATTAATGGGATTGAATGCCAATACATTTGTAGGACTTGATCATCTATGTCCCAAGAATTTGTAATGGTGAGGAAAATGGATGCAAGTCAAGTCAAGTCAACTTTATTTGTCACATACACATACAAGATGTACAGTGAAATGAAAGTGGCAATGCCTGCAGATTGTGCAAAACAACAGAACAACAGAACAGAACAGAACCAGTATTTACATTTTTTTTAAAAGACACAACAGTAATTACGCCCCAGTGAGATCAGAGTTCATAGTCCTGATGGCCTGTGGGAAGAAACTCCATCTCATCCTCTCTGTTTTCACGGAGTGAGAGCGGGGGCGCATGCCTGACCGTAGCAGCTGGAACAGTCCATTGCTGGGATGGTAGGGGTCCTTCATGATCTTGCTAGCTTTGGATCTGCACCTCCAGGTGTACAGGTCCTGCAGGGGGGGTGTGTAGTTCCCATGGTGCATTCGGCCGAACGCACTACTCTCTGCAGAGCCTTCCTGTCCAGGGCAGAGCTGTTGCCAAACTAGATCGAGATGTTTCCAGTCAGGATACTTTCTACTGCATCAGAGTAGAAGGATTGAAGGATCCTCAGAGATACTCTGTATTTCCTCAGCTGCCTGAGGTGGTAAAGGCGCTGCCTTGTCTTTCTCACCAGTGCAGCAGTGTGTGTTGTCCATGTCAGATTCTCTGTGATTTGGACTCCCAGGTATTTAAAGCTGCTCACCCTATCCACAGTAGTCCCATTTATCCCCAGTGGCGTGCATGTCCTTGGTTGTTGTGCCCTTCTAAAGTCCACAATCAGCTCCTTAGTTTTAGTGACATTCATGAGGAGGCTGTTGTTCTGACACCAGAGTGCCAGGTCAGTCAGCTTCTCCAGGTAGGCCTTCCATCGTTATCGGAGATCAGGCCCACCATCACTGTGTCATCAGCAAACTGGATGATGGAGTTGGAGCTGAACGTGGCCACACAGTCATGTGTGTACAGGGAGCACATTAGGGAGCTGAGGACGCAACCCTGGGAGGATCTTGTCTTCAGGGTGAGGAGGTATGTCTCCTCATCTTGACCACCTGTGGCCTGGCGGTGAGAAAGTCCAGGACCCAGGACCCAATGCACTGACATCCACTGAGTAGCAAAAGTAACCTGTTATTGCAGAAAGGAGGAAGAGATAAAACACTGAACTACAGACTAATAAATTCATCAGCAGTAACAGGCTGGTCATGGCGGCGCAGCGGTAGAGTTGCTGCCTTACAGCGAATGCAGCGCCGGAGACCCGCGTTCGATCCCGACTACAGATGCTGTCTGTACGGAGTTTGTACGTTCTCCCTGTGACCTGCGTGAAGAAGTACAGGTTTGTAGGTTAATTGGCTTGGTGAATGTAAAAATTGTCCCCAGTGTATGTAGGATAGTGTTAATGTGCGGGGATCACTGGCCGCCGCGGACCCAGTGGGCAGAAGGGCCTGTTTCCACGCTGTATCTCTAAACTAAACTAAACTAAACAGGGAAAAAGCTGAAACATGTTATGGAGTAAATGGAGGCAATACACTTTGAAAATAATTTTAGTACTTGGCAGAGTCAACATGGTAACAGGCATCAGCATAGATTGACACTTGATGATCAGCATTGAGATGGTTGGCCAAAGGACCAGTTTCCAGTGGGTATGACTCTGCCTCCATTTCTCTAAGAATCAGCGAAGAGAGAATTACATTTGATGGTCTGGAGGATTTTATTTAAGGATTGCAACCAATCGAATAGGTAAAGGACAATGAGTACATAAGGTGTGCTTGGAGTTTCAGTAAGGATTCTGTAAAGTGCTACACAAAAGGTAATTAAACATAATTAGGGCGTATGAGGTGGGTATATACTGGCTTACATTGTTGATCCGTTAACAGTGAATGAGAATAACTAGGTCACTGTGCAGCTTTGTGGCTGTGGCCAGTGAAGAACTGCAGGATGGCTGCTGCGGCATTAATGCTCACTATCTCCATACGGAGTAACTCAGCAGGTCAGGCAGCATTTGTGAAAGGAATGGGCAGGTGATGTTTCAGGTCAGGATCCTTCTTCATACTGATCATCATTACCTAAAATATTTGTTTGCATTTGCATCTATTTCAGAAGAGTAACGATGATCTCAACCATGTTCCTTGGTTATCGAGGGATGAGTATTTCATCCTTGCAGCAAAAGTTTTGTTTTAACAATAATGACGTAAAGGACTGAAACTTTGGAGTCAAGAGTAAAAAGTAAAGCATGAGGTTCTGCAATGCTGATGCAGCAGCACATTTGAGTTCGGAAAATGTTGATTAGTATCTGTTTCTGGCATATGTAACCTGATTAATATTCAGGATAGTGAGCCTTGGAGGTCTCCATTCCATTATTATATTCACAGACAAATAAAGCGACAAGAAGTCATGAAAGTCACCAGCACCATAAAGAACGCCTTGCAACATATGAAAAATAATGATAAATTATGGATGGTATTCTGTAGACTAGTGCACACTCATGTTAAAAAAACACATGTTCGTTGAGAAACATGCAGCGCATTAATAAAGTACAACTGGGGAATGGTACCAGTGAATTCACAAACTTGGACTGGGTTGGTAACATCGCATAGTGTGTAGTGGGTTACACGATTCATTGATTCAAGTGTCATGTAGAAGCCTGTTATAGAGATAGTGCCTTTAAACTGAGTGCATTAGACATCAGTCAGGGGCACAGTAATCCATGGAGATATCAGTCAAAAACATCCATTTGGATTGAAGACCTACAAATTTGAAAAAAGGATATCCTGACTTCAAGAGTCAAGAGTATTTAATAGTCATATATATGAACAATGGAACAATAATATTCTTACTTGCAGCCGTTTAAGAGGACTGTAAACACATTGCACACAGATAAATATAATAGTAAAAAACAGTAAATAAATTAATAACAGTAATGCTAGTGCAAAAAAAAATGGATTGTAGTGCAACAAAAGATACATAGAAACATAGAAACATAGAAAATAGGTGCAGGAGTAGGCCATTCAGCCCTTCGAGCCTGCACCGCCATTCAATATGATCATGGCTGATCATCCAACTCAGTATCCTGTACCTGCCTTCTCTCCATACCCCCTGATCCCTTTAGCCACAAGGGCCACATCTAACTCCCTCTTAAATATAGCCAATGAACTGGCCTCAACTACCTTCTGTGGCAGAGAATTCCAGAGATTCACCACTCTCTGTGTGAAAAATGTTTTCCTCATCTCGGTCCTAAAAGATTTCCCCCTTATCCTTAAACTGTGACCCCTTGTTCTGGACTTCCCCAACATCGGGAACAATCTTCCTGCATCTTGCTTGTCCAACCCCTTAAGAATTTTGTAAGTTTCTATAAGATCCCCCCTCAATCTTCTAAATTCTAGCGAGTACAAACCGAGTCTATCCAGTCTTTCTTCATATGAAAGTCCTGACATCCCAGGAATCTGTCTGGTGAACCTTCTCTGTACTCCCTCTATGGCAAGAATGTCTTTCCTCGTCCTTCCTACAGTTCAGAGTAGTTCATAGTGGCTGACATGAGTGTTGTGTCATGTTCAAGAACGTGACGGTGCCTGGGAAGAAACTATTCTTGAACCTGGTGGCCACGGGTAACTGGCTCCTGTACTTTCTTCCCAGTTTTAGGACTGAAATGGAAGTGATCCAGGATGGTGAGTTTTTGATGTTATTGGCTACATTTTTGAGGCAGCTCCTCCTATAGATTCTTTCAGTGGTGGGTATCTATGACATCCATAACATTGTGGAACAGTAATGAAGTTCAATAAAAATCTCAAATGATGCAACCAAACACTAACACGCTGTGGGATTGAAACATTGAGATTTTGTGGCATCTTTCCAAAAGGTAATGGGATCAAGCTATTCCAACCCTGTGAACATTCTTCTCCAACAACCTCACCCCTAATAATCTTCAAAAATTGTATCTTATAGGCACCTGGTTTTGAACATGACCATCCATAGGTATATTATTTGGCCACACAAATTAAGTTACAAGATCATAATTTCCCAATCATTCGAGCCTTAATAATGCTGAATGCGAAGGAGATGTACATGTTTCTAAAATTGTTGGGAAAGACTATATTTAAAAATGATTGCTTCCTATTAACAATAAACAATAATCAATTGATTGTTTTGGTGAACCAATATTCAACAAGAGTGGCAGTAGCTCTTTGCCCATTATTGTCTAGCCTAGCCTACAATATGCCAACTTCAGCATTTAAAAACAAATCACTGGATCACTGTTGACCTGGAGGGCCTACCAGTATTCAAGTATCCACCCAGCAATGCTACCAGTGAAATTTTTATTCTATCCCAACATTACCTGTCTATTATTCAAGAAACAAGCTTGACAGTGGTGATAAATTTGCAATGATGTTGATCGAACATTCAATCATGTTTTTCGCTATTTAATCAAAGAACAGTGGAGTCATTCTCAATCTCCTGGCCAATATTAATCCCTCATCAAAAAGCAAAAACAGGTTATCTGTCCAACTTATGACACTGATGAATTTGATAGTTTGCTGCATGTAAAATGTTTGTTACGCTTCAAAAGCTTGTCACTGATTATAAAGTGTTTCAGGACACCCTGTGCGTTGAACGGCTGTATATAAATGTTCGCCTTCCTTTATTCCTTGGATGGATAGATTCTAAACATGAGCAGACATCCATCACCATTTGTTTAAGTAAGAACTACAGGCGCAGAGAAAGAGGTATTGGCCCCTGCCTGCAACCTGTTCCCGAGGTCATGCACCCCCTTGTTCATGTTACTTTAATCTGTTGTAGAGGAAGATGGTACTCAGCTTTGGGCGATTTCAACCTGATATTAGTCTGACCCGAAGTGTCACCTATTCCTTTTCTCCAGAGATGCTGCCTGACTTGCTAAGTTACTCCAGCATTTTGTATTTACCTTTAACCTGATATTCTAGTCATTTCAGAGAGTACTACTGAATGAAAATTTCCTCCAATTATATTTAGTAAAAATAATAAATAGTAATAGTATTTAAATAAGCTAATTCACGTGAATTCATGACTGTGAGTATCACACATTCCTGCAATGGAAAGTGATTTGTGATAGATCTCTTTGTAAGTGAAGTTCATATGTTAGCCAGCAATGGTTTAACACATCAGGAATTATTTTGGTGCTGTGAGCCTTTCTTGCAGTGATCCTGCTGTGTGCACATTCTCAGAAGAGGCAGAGACAGGAGTTACTATGGATGTCAAAAGCTTACAGTAAGTCACGAGGGTCTACTTGGCATGAAAGAGATCCAATACTGTCAATTTGTAACATATTCTTCAACAACACTATGTAACTTTTGACAAACAAAACACAAATATCCAGTAAATACTGGTGAATTGTGACTGCCTTAGTACACTATTTCATTCTAATGCAAACAACTCAATAAAACAAACAGCTTGGTTTTCAGATTTTAGAATGGAAGAACTGATGCAAAGTGGTTTCAAGAATACATGCTTAATATTCACAGGCAGTGGTCTTTCTTTCACAACTCCCAACAGGACACAGCCTGGACATTTCCATAGGAAGTTTCCCATGTAAGAATAGATAAACTACGCTGCATTAACCAACAAATCTAACACTCTTCTTAGGTGAGAACTACATATATTTGCCAACACTGGTGGTAATTCCATTTAATTTTTCTCCCCCCAAGGAAATCAAACCGTAATCAAGCATAAAATCCATAATCAAACCTTGAATATTTTAGTCTAAGCTAATTTATGAGCATTAAAAATTCTAGGTTGCTTAAGACTGTAAGCAAAATCAGAACAAAATATGGTATTGTTATACCTATATATTTCTTCTGGCAAGAGGAAGGGCATTCAGCCCATCAAACCTAGACTAGCATGTCAAGCAATCTAATTGTCCTACTATTCATACATTCCCATAAATCCCCACCAAATTTTGCCACCCACTAGCAACATATTTACAGTGGCCTATTAACCAATCAACCACAGAAACCCACAGGATCACAGGGAGAACACAGTACTTCTACACAAACAACACCAAAGTCAGTATTGAATCTGGGTTAGGAGTGCTGTGAAATAGTTGCTCTACTAGCTATGCCACTATGTTGTCATATTTCTTACTGTTCCATTGCAGCCTTATATCAATGACAAAGAGTAAAGAACAACATTTGAGAAACATTTGGACAGGTAGATGCATAGGATAGATTTATAGGGATATGGGCCAAAAGCAGGCAGGTGGGACTAGTGTAGTTGGGACATGTTGGTTGTTGTTGGCAAGTTCGACCGAATGTTCACAAAGTTGATTCCTGGGATGGCGGGACTGTCATATGTTGATAGAATGGAGCGACGGGGCTTGTATACAATGGAATTTAGAAGGATGGGAAGGGTTCTTATTGAAACATGTTTATTAAGGGATTGGACACGCTAGAGGCAGGAAACATGTTCCCAATGTTGGGGGAGTCCAGAACCAGAGGACATAGTTTAAGAATAAGGGGTAGGCCATTTAGAACGGAGATGAGGGAAAACCTTTTCACCCAGAGCATTGTGAATCTGTGGAATTTTCTGCCTCAGAAGGCAGTGGAGGCCAATTCTCTGGATGCTTTCAAGAAAGGAAAAGGATTTGAATATAGGAGCAGGGAGATTCTACTGCAGTTGTACAGGGTCTTGGTGAGACCACACCTGGAGTATTGCGTACAGTTTTGGTCTCCTAATCAGAGGAAAGGCATTCTTGCCAAAGAGGGAGAACAGAGAAGGTTCACTAGGCTGATTCCTGGGATGTCAGGACTCATATGAAGAAAGACTGGATAGACTCGGCTTGTACTCACTAGAATTTAGAAGATTGAGGGGGGATCTTATAGAAACGTACAAAATTCTTAAGGGGTTGGACAGGCTAGATGCAGGAAGATTGTTCCCGATGTTGGGGAAGTCCAGAACAAGGGGTCACAGTTTAAGGATGAGGGGGAAATCTTTTAGGACCGAGATGAGAAAAACATTTTTCACACAGAGAGTGGTGAATCTGTGGAATTCTCTGCCACAGAATGTAGTTGAGGCCAGTTCATTGGCTATATTTAAGAGGGAGTTAGATGTGGCCCTTGTGGCTAAAGGTATCAGGTGGTATGGAGAGAAGGCAGGTGCAGGATACTGAGTTGGATGATCAGCCATGATCACATTGAATGGCGGTGCAGGCTCGAAGGGCCGAATGGCCTACTTCTGCACCTATTTTCTATGTTTCTATGTTTCTAAAGAGTTAGATAGAGCTCATAACGATAGTGGAGTCAAGGGATATGGGGAGAAGGCAGGAATGGGGTACTGATTGTGGATGATCAGCCATGATCACAGTGAATGGTGGTGCTGGCTCGAAGGGCTGAATGGCCTACTGCTGCACCTATTGTCTATTATCTATTGAATGGCTTGTTTGCCACGCTGAATGACTCTATGACTCTGTGACACAAAATGCATGTTAATTGAATTTAACACATGGTTTAGGTATTTAATGATTTAATTTTTTTTGTTTGGCTGATGGGCAGAATTTTCACAGTTAATACTCTTGTTCATTTCTAGATCTAAGAGGTGATTAAGCCTAAATGGAGATGCCTAAAAAGGAATAAAAAATTGTTTAAAAAATGGTGTATGTCCTCTTTATGGCCAATTCCACATTGATCAGTTGGGTCAGTTGGGTCAGTTAACTTGCAATTCTCCTTCACCTACAATTTGCTTGGGTACAAAAGGGTTTGCTTCCAGTTCCTCGTGCTGGTGAGGGCAGGAACATGGAGATAGGGGAGCTGAATGTGTGGCTGAGGAGCTGGTGCAGGGAGCAGGGATTTAGATTCTTAGACCACTGGGAACTGTTTTGGGGTAAGGGTGGATTGTACAAAAGGGACGGGTTGCACCTTAACAGGCGGGGACCAGCATTCTGACAAGCAGGTTTGCAACTGCTACACGGGTGAGTTTAAACTAAATAGAGTGGGGGGGAGGAGACAAATTGGAAATACAAGGATGGAATTAAAGGGAAAGAGAGTCTAGGAGAAGTTAAGAAATACACCAGTATTAACGAGGCAGAAAGCTCACAAAGAGATAGGAGAGTATGGCCAAGTGAAATAGGAATCGATGTAAAAGGTGAGGTGAGTAATGGATTAAAAGTATTATATATAAATGCACGAAGTATAAGGAGTAAATTGGATGAGCTTGAGGCTCAGTTAGAGATTGGTAGATATGACATTGTGGGGATTGCAGAGACATGGCTGCAGGAGGATCAGGAATGGGAACTGAATATTCAGGGTTATACATCCTATAGAAATGATAGGCAGGTGGGCAGAGGGGGTGGGGTTGCTGTCGGTGACGGATGAAATTCAGTCCCTTGTGAGGGGTGACATAGGGACTGACAATGTAGAGTCGCTGTGGATAGAATTGAGGTATTGTAAAGGTAAGAATACACTAATGGGAGTTATCTACAGACCCCCAAACAGTAGCCTGGATATAGGGGGCAAGTTGCAGCAGGAGTAAAAATTGGCGTAACAAAGGTAATGCCACTGTGATTATGGGATATTTCAATATGCAGGTAGTCTGGGAAAATCAGGTTGGTTCTGGACCCCAAGAAATTGAGTTTATAGAGTGCCTCCGAGATGGATTCTTAGAGCAGCTGTACAGAAAGAAGGCAATTCTGGATTTAATGTTGTCTAATGAACCAGATTTAATAAGGGAACTCAAGTAAAGGAGTTACCTTTACCTTGAGTTACATTGAAGTACTAGGAGGCAGTGACCATAATATGATGTTTTAATCTGCAATTTGAGAGGGAGAAGGTTAAATCAGAAATGTCACTGTTGCAGTTGAACAAAGGGGACTATGAAGGCATGAGGGAGGAGCTGGCCAAGAGCGACTGGAAAATGATCCTAGCAGGAATGATGGTGGAACAGCAAGGACAGGAATTTCTGGGCATAATCCAGAAGATGCAGGATTATTTCATTCCAAAGAGGAAGAACGATTCTAAAGGGAGTAAAAGGCAACCATGGCTGACAAGGGAAGTTAGGGATGGAACAAAATAAAAAAGAAAAGGTGTATAACATAACAAAGAGTAGCGGGAAGCCAGAGGATTGGTTAACATTCAAAGGTCAACAGAAGGTAACAAAAAGGGCAATATGGGGTGAAAAGATTAAGTACGAGGGTAAGCTAGCCAAGAATATGAAGAAGGATAGTAAAAGCTTCTTTAGGTGCATATTAAGAGAAAAAGATTAGTAAAGACAAATGTGGGTCCCTTGAAGGCAGAAACAGGTGAAATTATTATGGATAACAAAGAAATGGCAGAAGAGTTGAACAGGTACTTTGGTTTTGTCTTCACTGAGGAAGACACAAACAATCTCCCAGATGTACTAAACAGAGGATCTAGGGAGACAGAGGAACTGAAAGGAAATTCACATTAGGCGAGAAATAGTATTGGGTAGACTGATGGGATTGAAGGCTGATAAATCCCCAGGGCCTGATGGTCTGCATCCCAGGGTACTCAAGGAGGTGGCTCTAGAAATTGTGGACGCATTGGTGATCATTTTCCAATATTCTATAGATTCAGGATCAGTTCCAGTGGATTGAAGGGTAGTTAATATTATCCCACTTTTCAAGAAAGGAGCGAGAGAGAAAATGGGGAATTATAGACCAGTTAGCCTGACATCAGTGGTGGGGAAGATGCTGGAGTCATTAATTAAAGAAGTAATAATGGCGCATTTTGGATAGCAGTAAAATGATTGGTCCAAGTCAGCATGGATTTATGAAGGTGAGATCCTGCTTGACTAATCTTCTGGAATTTTTTGAGGATGTGACCTAAAATGGATGAAGGAGAGTCAGTGGATGTAGTGTATCAGGACTTTCAAAAAGCCTTTGATAAGGTCCCACACAGGAGATTAGTGGGCAAAATTAGAGCACATGGTATTGGGGGTAGGGTATTGACTTGGATAGAGAATTGGTTGGCAGACAGGAAACAAAGAGTAGGAATAAACGGGTCCCTTTCAGGAAGGCAGGCAAGGAGTGGAGTGCCGCAAGGCTTGGTGCTGGGGCCGCAACTGTTTACAATATATATTAATGTTTAGATGATGGGAGTAAAAGTAACACCAACAAATTTGTTGATGACACAAAACTGGGTGGCAGTGTGAACTGCGAAGAGGATGCTAGGAGGTTGAAGAGTGACTTGGACAGGTTGAGTGAGTGGGAAGATGCATGGCAGATGCAGTATAATGTAGTAAAATGTGAGGTTCTCCACTTTGATGGCAAGAACAAGGAGTCAGATTATTATCTGAATGGTGTCAGATTAGAAAAAAGGAAAGTGCAACGGACTTGGAGGTCCTTGTACACCAGTCACTGAAAGTAAACATGCAGGTACAGCAGGCAGTGAAGAAAGCCAATGGCATGATGGCCTTCATAATGAGATGATTTGATTATAGGAGTAAAGAGGTCCTTCTGCAGTTGTACAGGGCCTGGTGAGACCACATCTGGAGTATTGTGCGCAGTTTTGGTCTCCTAATTTGAGGAAGGACATCCTTGCTATTGTGGCAGAGCAACGCAGGTTCTCGAGGTTAATCTCCGGGATGGTGGGACTGTCATATGAGGAAAGATTGGAAAGAGTGGGCTTGTATTCACTGGAATTTAGAAGGATGAGATGGGATCTTATAGAAACATATAAAATTATAAAAGGACTGGACAAGCTAGATGTAGGAAAAATGTTCCCAATGATGGGTGAGTCTAGAACCAGAGGCCACAGTCTAAGAATAAAAGGGAGGCCATTTAAAACTGATATGCGAAAAAACGTTTTCATCCAGACAGTTGTGAATTTGTGGGGTTCTCTGCCACAGAAGGCAGTAGAATCCAATGCATTGGCTGGATTTAAAGGAGAGTTAGATAGAGCTCTAGGGGCTAGAGGAAGCAAAGGATATGCGGAGAAGGCAGGCATGTGTTACTGATTGTGGATGATCAGCCATGATCACAATGAATGGCGGTGCCTGCTCGAAGGGCCAAATGGCCTGTTCCTGCACCTATTTTCTATGTTTCTATGTTTCTATGTTTAGGCCATGTGATGGTTTAGATGTTCCTAGTGGCATCAGATTAAGGACCTTCTCCTGTGACGATTCTTTGCAAACTTGAAGTGACCTCAACTTTAAGCTAGATGATCAATCTGTTTTGCAAAATGTATCTTTCAAAACCAAATGTGTTTTTTCATATCAATATGCTGTAAGTACAGTATCGAGACATGTTGAGAAGGCACTTAAAATATATGATACACTTGACAATATAAATAGGCAAACCAATATTAAAGAAAAATAAAGTTATGCTAAACCTTTACTGGTTAGGTCTCCACTGGAATATTGTGTACAGTTCTTGGCAGCACATAAATGTAGTCTAGTAAAAAAGAATGAAAGAAAGCTCATTAGAATGATATATGGAAATTTAGAGAAGCTGGTGTTTAAACATTGACATGTGTGTCAAAAACTATGGACTATGGTTTAAAAGTTGTTGAAAATGTTAAAAAGAAATGGAGAGGTATTTGTTCAAAGAAAGAGTAGTTAAAAGCAGGAATGCAGTGCATGATAGGACGGTGGAATTGGATTCTATAAGTATTTTCAAAAGAATTTGAATGTAATATAAGAGGAATAATTTTCAGGGTTGTGTGGAATAAAGGTTAAGGGATGCGACGGAACGAGGCAACTCTTTCATGCAGGCATGAGAAGTCAAACGGTCTCCCTCCAAATTGTAAAAGTAATGGGCCTGTCCCACTTACTCGACTTTTTCAGTGACTGCCAGCACCCGTCATAGCTCATTGCTGGTCAGCAAAAATTTTCAACATGTTGAAAATCCAGCGGTGACCAGAACAAGGTACGACTCTTTGGGCGACTACTCACGACCATACAGGCATCATCCCGCGACATGTCGCCGGGGTGTCACCTGTATGGTCGTGAGTAGTCTCCTCAGTCACACAGAGAGTCGTAGCATCTTTCTGGTCGCATGTTGAACATTTTTGGTGACCTGCAATGACCAATGACGGGTGCCGGCAGTCGCCGAAAAAGTTGCGTAAGTGGGACAGGCCCATTAGTACTTCTATGATTCTGCAGCAGTGCTTATTGTCAGAAATACATTACAATTGGGTTGTCCTCAACACTCTGATTCTGGTCCCTCTTGCAGTAGGTTCTAAGGCAGTTAATGTCATATCAGGTTACAGTAACAGGGCAAGACATATTCTATTTTTTACGCTAGTCATTTGATCTGATCATAGTTTCCACTCCATTCCCGAGTGCTTTGCAAATACCTTTCTAAATCCCTTTTAGAACAATTTATTGGACGATAAAGATTTCATTTATAGAATAACACATTATAATTATCATCTGCATGAAGTAATCTTTTTTTCCAGCATTAACCTAATGCTTTTCATTATTACCTTTACATTGTGCCTAATTGTTGCTACCTTATCAGCCAGAGGATACAATTTAACTTAACATAATAATGAATAAAATTAAAGGTATTTTTGTCCTCAATTAACTTCCTCGTCTACATTGGGAAGAAAACCTTCTGATTGCTAATCTCCTACCTTAACTATATTATCTTGTCCTTAATATTGGCCCAATGAATCTGTGCAGGATTGCTGAATGTTTGCATTTTTTCTGCAAAGGACCATCCAAAACTGTGCACTGTCCAAAAAAGAAACCAATTTGGCAAATGTGGATGGAACATTTTAAGAAGTATGCCAGAGATATCTGGTCTTCATTTATCAAAATCCAAGGATCTTAACCACAAAATCAATTTCACAATATTGACCTGAAACTGCAGAAGTAATAATTGAGTCAAATAGCATAAATTGTATCTTTAAAAAAATGCACAAGTGAGGGAAAAATGAGAAAAAGCCTGTGTGGATAATAAACACAAACATGGCCATTTGGTCACTTTATCGAGGGCTATTCAGCTGAAAATTGATGTTTTGTGGAGAGCATTGAGTTTGCAAAAAATGTCTGGATCCTATGGTGCCACTGAAAATTTCCCAGGACATTTCCATTCACATCAATTGCATCCCAGTCAACTGGATTTGAGTGATATGCTGCTAATATTCCTTGTGTTGCCAACAAAATTAGTCTACATTATCTCGGGTGTACATGTTGTTGTGCACTCTCGGGACAATCATGCTTTAGCATTGCAATTTCTGCTGGGATTCCAGACAATTGTCCAATTATGGAGCCACACATCTTCAGATCCTTAACCACAAGGTAATAACTATCCTGCCCACTGATCTCACCTGAAAGCAGGCAGTTTGACAGAGGACCTGATCCCCAATCTCCTCAATCAACCCTAACTCAACTCTGTGACTGGCCTAAGCTCCAGACTCCTGATCAGAACAGTCTAGACACCCCAAAATACACCATCAACCCTTGACCCCTGACAGCATAATCTCCAAATCCTCAATCCTTGAACATCCTAACACTTGATTGAGGCCTTAAAATCACCACCTCACCCCCTCACAAGCTGTCTATCTCTGTCAGGGGCCATCTTCTCCTTGTAGGCTTCGATTGGGCTCTCTGTTGACTATCTCATCCCTGACCCCCCCCCCTACTGGACCTGGTCTCAGTCCCAGATCTACAGTGGCAAAGAATTAGCCTGCAATGGAGGTTCATTAGGAATCAGATCCAAATCCATGGGAGTTCGCTTTGAACAGTCATGTCACTGGCACAACGGTTCCAATATACACGTCAAACGGTCATGCTTGTTCTGTGGTTACATTTCATTTAATTCAAAGTATTAGAATGGCTCAGCAGGTCCATTCATCCTGTTTTGGACCCCGAGGCTGTAACCTGGGTGCAGGGATTAAAGGAGAAGTGGTCATAATGGAGAAAACACCCTTAAGGGAGTTCTCCTGATTGTCCAGTCCATTTAAATTAAGTTTTAGAAATGTGTACAGGTTCCCCTTGTTGTTCTCCATTTTCCCTATAATTGCTGACCTCAGGCAATCATGGGATCCAGCCGTGAAGCTGCAATATTGCGAGAGTCTCACAATCCCTGTGCTTCAGTGTCAGAACCTCCAGTACAAGACCCTGCGCTAATATTAATGCTGGACCTAATAGTTTGTATTCCAGGATCACCAAGAAAAGAGATCCTTCAGGGCTCAGCTGCTTTTACTTAATTACTGTTTACATCTTTCCTGTTGGTCTCATTGCTTTAAGCTGGCTTTATTTCACATGAATTTGAACACTAAATTAGCTTTTCCCCTGCTGATTGATCTTTCTATTATTTCATCTTAAACTATTCAAACATTCAATTGCAATTGGCCAGAGGGAAGTTCATGCTCTTTTGATGTAATCAAAATTTTTGTTAAGATGTATTACAAAGTGTAATTACAAGCCACAGAATTAATGTTCATGATTTCCAATACTTTTTTTCTCTTTGTTTTACCTGTAAAGAAAAGTTGTTTTCATAGGAGGGAACTGAATGCAAACTGGCCTCTCCAAAGGCAGGGTAGATTTTCCATACTTTAAGAGACTGTCTCTAGCCCAGGGCATTTTCTGACTGAGATATTTTTGATCCAAAAGCTGATGCAGCATCTATCACCTGATGGAACACAAATTACGTATAAAAATTGAGGTCCAATATTAACACTCACTCTTTGATACCACAAGAGTATGAAATCACAACACAATGCCATCAAATTGCTTCCAAGTGACAAATACAAGATAAAGATCTTTCCAAATCACAGGTAGTAGACGGAAGAAGGGTGTCAACACAAAATGTCATCTCTTTCTTTTCTCCAGAGATGCTGCCTGACCCTCTGAGTTATTCCAGCTTTTAGTGTCTATTTTCAGTGTAAACCAGCATCTGCAGTTCCTTCCTATACAGATAGTTAGTTGCCAACTTTGAGAGATTCCTGAACAGTTGTACCAGTTGTACTGGTTTCATGAGCTACCCACAGCATCCACCCAATCCAGGCAGTCATTATAACAGCCATCAACAGCAGTCAGCTCCCCTATGGCAATACAAATAGACACTACAGCTTTTCCTTAGTACTCAGGCCAGCTGGATTGTGATATGGCTATAAGACTGAAGAGGCAGAAAAGGAAAACAGGATATTTGAGTTTTATGTAATTTGGTTGGCTTTGAACTTGATTTTTTTTATTTTTGGAATGTATGAAGAAAACATTCTTTGCTAGAATTCATTTGTGTTATTTTATGGAGGGAGGGGAAGGTATCTGTCATATAAAATCTGGCCTTAGAGTTGGGTTTAACTCTATTTCCTATCTTTTGTGAGCTGTCCATTAAACACACATGCTTCGCCAATTACTATTTAATAGTTTATCCATTAGCTACTCTTGGTTATTCTTACCCTTATCTCTTTTAAGATAGATGACAAATTACAAGTCCAGAACATTGGGACTGTGCCAACTTCAGAAGACTGACTCAGTTGCAGGCATTACATCAATTCAAAGCAGAATCCCAGAAGCCAGAAATGTGTCATGGAACTTCTTGGACTAATGCTACAGCATACCACCAGATGTATCTTGAAAATAGGAAAGTAAAGCAAAGCTTTTACAAAGTAAAACAAAATATTCCAGTGACAAACAAATCATGGAGTTAATCTTTAACAACAAAACATTGTATTGTATGATGCCTTACAAATGATTTGGCACTTTAAGTCACTTAATGTGAGCATTAGTAAACAAAGGTTGATATTGAGCCACATGAGATATTAGGACTCGGTAACATCAAATAGGTGTGTTTTAATTAACTTAAAGGAGGACGCAGAGAGAGGAAGGCAGAAAGATTTAGGGAGGAAAATCTAGAACTTGGTTCCTTTTGTCATCCAGAGAGCACCGAACATATGGAAATTTCTACCACAGGAGAGTGGAAGTAAAGGAATTATATTCAAGGTAGAAGTAGACATGTCTTTTAATGCAAAAGAGATTAAAGCATATGGGGAGAAGGAGACAACAGATACTGTGGTAAATTATTAATCATGACCATCTTCAGTGGTACAGCCGGTCTGAAGGACCAAATGGCCTTTTCCTGCACCTATTTCATTTGTCTCTCTGAATATTTACAATGGTTGAATGAATGACAATCAGATGGGCTGCTTTGTCAATGCAGAAAGGGACTGTGCATTGTTGGAGTTGCGTGCATCGGAATAAGTGAAAAGCCTTCCATCACAAGCCTGACATGCACCTTATGTACGGTGGAAAGGCTTTGGACAGCATGTTGCACATGGATAGGAAAGGATTAGATGGGCAATTCCAGTGATCAACCAATCATGGATTTATATTAATATCCAACAGCAAAAACGTGTATGCTGAAGACTGGAAGGGTCGGGCATGGGCAAACACGACCAGCTTAGAAGGGGGCATCTCGATTAGCATGGATGAGTTGGGCCAAAGTGCCTGTTTCTATGCTGTATGACTATGTTTATTTGTCTCTCGAGCTAATAATAGATTAAAATGTATTATTCCTTCCACGCACTAATTGTTGTAAAGTTAATTTGAATGTACCCAGTTATATGCTCGTAAATGATAGGAGTAGAATTAGGCCATTCGACCCATCAAGTTTACTCCACCATTCAATTATGGCTGATCTATCTCTCCCTCCTAACCCCATTCTCCTGCCTTCTCCCCATAACCTCTGACACCTGTACTGATCAAGAATCTTGCACTTCATGTGCAAGTGACGAATAAAACTTGACTTGACTTGAATCTATCTTTCTCTGCCTTAAATATATCGACTGACTTGGCCACCACAGCCGTTTGTAACAAACAATTCCACAGATTCACCACCACTGCCTCAGATATGGTGCCCAAAATTGCTCACATTATTCCAAATGTGGTCTTCCCAGCACCTTATAGAGCCTCAGCATTACATCCATGTTTTTGTATACAAGCCCTCTTAAAATAAATGCTTGCATTGAGTTTTTGAGTTTGCTTTCTTTACTACCTATTCGACTTGCGGATTAACTTTTTGGGAATCCTGCTACAGTGCTCCTGTTTTGGGAAATATATTAAAGAACACAAATATAATAATATGAATGTTACTTTAATAAATGCATTTGTGTGCCTGAAGGCACCTATAGAAAGATCAGAGTGATGGATTTACTAAAGGCGCAGCATTGTGTTTTTCATAAATCCTGATAAGGCACACTGCCAGAATCTTGGCCGGTTCCATGAACATTTTCCCCATAAAGCTGGAAATATAGAGAGGTACAAATCATGTCCAATGTACTTTCAGACAGTTTTGTAGTGACCTGTCTTCTGCAAAAGAAATCTGTAAAAAGTTACATGGTCTTTATTGGCAGCATTGCATTATATTTTTGCTTAAACTTTGCTAAATGTATCATGCTCTCTATTCGTTGCTCAGTGCCAGATTAAAAAATGGAAGTGAGTCGCGGAAACAAAATTGCAGGATAAAATTACATGAGTCTGTACGCACACTAAGTGTCTTTCAAAGCAATAAAAAAAGGAAAGGCATGATAAATTTTTATAATGGTAATGATAAGAATCTAGCCCATGCGCGTGTGGCAAGCTAAATAATAAAATTCATCCATATGGGTCAAATACATGACTGGAATTTCTGGCAAGGAAGACAAATATGATGGAAGACAGTGCTAGAACTGATTAACAGGGTGCAGAATAATATTAGTGACAGATGTGTTTAGGGGATAACACAAAGTGTGAAGGCATTTCCTCAGCATGTGAAAAGTATTTTTTTAATATTAACATTACAAAGAACAATTCAGCAATGTTATGTTCAGCTTTCGTCTTTTCTGCTGTGCTACTATCAAGATGTTTTCAAATTTAAAATAAATTTATATTGCACCTAATAATTAGGACTTCCAATATGCAATTCTTTAATGATGTGTTTGATCTGTTTCTAAGTATAAAATCTCCTTTGTTCATACGGTTCATACAGAACAACAAGATTACTTTCCGTGTCAGCAAGGCCAAGGAGCTGATTGTTGACTACAAGAGGGGAAAGCTGAGTCACCACAAACTTGGCTTCATCGACGGGATGATGGTGCAGAGAGTCAACAGCTTCAATTTCCTGGGCATATGTATCATTGAAGATCGATCCTGGACTCAACACATTGATGCAATTATAAAGAAAGGTCATCAATGCCTCTACTTGATTAGAAGATTGAAGAGATTCAGTATGTTGACGAACACTATTGAACTTATAGAGGTGTATGGTAGAGAGCACTCTGACTGGTTGCATTATGGTCTGGTTCGGCCCACGAACAAAGGAGGTTATAGAGAGTGATCAACAATGCCCGGTCCATTACGTACTGATCTACCCACTATCAAAGGAATCTATATAAGAGATGTTGTGTCAAAGGTAGCCAACAGACCCACTCCACACTGGCACATTTTCATTTTGCTTCTATAATCGGGAAGAAGGTACAGGAGTTGGAAAACCACGACCACAAGTTTCAAGAATAACATCTTGCCAGCAATTATCAGGCTCTTGAACACTACACAACAATAACCTTCAGCATCTATGAAATTATATGGACTCCTTTAGTAGAAATTACTTTGGTTTTCCATGAATATGGCTATCTAATATTACTGTTATTAATTTATTTAATTTATTTTTCATTACTGTGTTTTTCCATATTGCAATGTGTTTCCAGGCCTGTTAAGCTGCTAGAAATAAGAATTTCATTATTCCATTGTTGGTACAAATGACAATTAAACACTCATTGCTCTTGAGATTTATAGAGTACTGTATGTTTGTTTTATTGTGACATTTTGGAAACAGCTACGGCTGACTTTGACGCAATAAAGACTTTGGATGGTTGGTGTCTTATGAAGGAAGGTTGTTAAATGTTATGTATGGAAAATGCACATCATGCAATTGGCTTAATTGCATGGTTTGAAATGATCTTCAGTAAAATAGACAAAATAAATAATATCAAATCCCTGGTCTAACCCTTTTCACTGTCCACAGATGATGATGATATCCACAGTCTGGGGAAGGGTCTCGACCCAAATCGTCACGCATTCCTTCTCTCCAGAGATGCTGCCTGTCCCGGTGAGATACTACAGCTTTTTGTGTCTATCTGTGATGATCTGATCAATATTCTTGCATTCTTTGTTTTCGCCTTAGGTTTCTGATGTCTACATGGTTTTGCTTTTGACTATAACATTTCAATGTTATAATATTTTGAGAATGCTTTAATTACATATTATATTATTATATATACGTTTTATATTCATTATTATATGATAATAAAATATTATTAGATGTTGAATAATTTTCTCTGAAATTCTAGAAATTGATCACAACTCTCATCTGATTCCTTTGATTAACTTACCTTCTTAATATTTTGATTGAAACTGTTTACCCCAGTAGCGTAATGTCCAATTTTAACAATCAGGTGTATACAATATTACATAAACATTGGATATTGAAAGGCAAAGGTGTTAAGGAAAGACATTTTGGAACATGGGACGGAGGCAAGGCTTCCAATGTAGGAGCTGAAGGGAAAGTTGAACAAAAGACCAGAGTGTATGTAGGGGAAAATGTACAGATTATGTGTTAATAGAGAGTTAAGAGGTGGATAGGGTGAGCCAAGCTACAACATATTTTGCACTTAGAACGTTTAACTTGGACAAAACAAACTTGGGTGTATCTTTAATTAGAAGTCCCTGTAATATAATGGAAAGGGCCACAGGAATACTTCCTTTCAGTAACTTCACTTCCCATCGTTTATACTGCAAAACTCAATTTCTTTAAAAAACAAGTAACATTTCCAGTTGAGAAGATTAAAATTACCAGAGGTCACATAAATAAATTGACAAATACAACAAATATGATGGATATTTAAAAGCGATAGAACAAGTAGTTTTATATATTTTGTTTGTCTTAAATCTGTTCTTTTTTTAACACGGAAATGTCAGTAGATATAAATTTACTATAAAAATCGATTCTTCAAATTGATAGAAGCACAAGAATGTTTAGCTTGTTTTAAGAAAATCATTTCCTCAGTACTTATTTCATGACTTTCATTAAAGCATAGGTGAAACAATTTCACATGAACAGATAGAGCATTTTGTGAGCAAGTATTCAAGCACTATCAATTGAAAATCTGTTCATGATTACATCTCGTAGAGTAGATAAATAGATTTCAACTGTTTATCATCTGATTGCCTGCATAGTTCCAATATAATTTAAGTTTTAAAAATACATGAATGAATTTAGCATGTTTCATGTAACATTCAACATTTTAGAAGAGATAATATTAAAACAAAATTACAAATGTATTAGCGTGATCCAAATGTGATTTGCTTGATATTTAAAAGAAATAACGTAAAAGTAACCCAAAGCATTTAAACAATATATATGTTAATTCAGTAAATTAACATGAACATATTCTCTTTGTTTATAAAAAAATAAGGCAATCTTTTTTTTTTACAGCTATATATGTTATTCCATTTTTTTTTAGCTAAATGGAATAAATCAGCACAGCTTGTTCACACACTCTTCTGACAATTTAAGTTCAAGTGGTAGTCTTTTGCTGAGGCTAAAAGTGTATACTGTATCTTCCCTTTTAACTCTGGGCTGGTGTTACTGTGGTGCACCGCATCCCTTAAAATATTGATCAAAGCTGTCAAAATGCTAGCAGTAGGTAAGAGGCAGACAGAATGCACAGGATTGGCTTATAAAGTCAACTGGAGTTCTAAGTTCATAGCATGTGACCTTGCCTGTTTGTTTGCCCACCACTACAATCACAGTACCCTGCTAAGCACTATCTGTTGTATTATGCAGCACTTAGCTGGGCAGAGAGCATTGATTTTTGTCTTCTCAGGAAACACTACTGAGAAAATCCTTTGGACTCCTGGGTCCTTGAGCACAGTCAAAGTTGCTAATTCCACAGCTGTGTAGAGCTAGATTCTAGCCAGGACACTTGAAGCACATAACCGACACCATGAAGTGAAGCTTTGTGCTGCTTCCTGTGTGGATGCAGCAGCAGAGTATTAATTGGTCTGCCTGTGGTATGTGATATGCACCCTGTTTTTTTATCAGTTATTGACTGCACACTGTAGAAAGAGGGCTTATAGCACTCATGTCCGTAATCACTCGGTAGTTGACCTTTCTGAATAATGAAGTAAATTGAAAGCTCATCCAATTATCAGTCAATATTTAATAAATACAGGAGTATTTTTTAAAAACACAGTTCTTTCCAATCTCTCCTCAATTGTCTTTCTCTCATCTTCCTCATATTGATAATCTATTTTGATAGCTTGAGCAAAACTTATTCATTCTTCTGCAGAGACCAAAGACATTGCTACTTTCCTCTGCACTTGTTTATAAATGTGCATGCTAGGCTGGTTACAATTTGCATGTTGCATCATCATTTTGTGGGAACCCTGCCATTTGATAATTCTTCAGTTTAACAAATGGAAACCTGCTGTCTCCACTCTGTAGGTTAAAAAAAAAGTTTGCCTTTTGCTCTGCAGTTAATGCAGATGATATTAATGAAAGAAGGGTGGAGGTTTCATCATTTACTTTGCAAGTTGACTGGATCTGATTACCTTGTAGGCAGGCTGCCAAAGACTTAACTCAGAAAACAGTGGGTAAATACACCAGATCCACACAAATCCAGCTCCCATTTTAACTCAATTCTCACCTCCTTCCCTTTGACAGAAGAGGAACCCATTGGTATATTCTGTGATATGTTAATGCCATGATGATTTAAGGGTTTCGTTCTCTTAGTTCTGAAACTACAATAATCTTAAGAAACATAGAAACATAGAAACATAGAAATTAGGTGCAGGAATAGGCCATTCGGCCCTTCGAGCCTGCACCGCCATTCAATATGATCATGGCCTTCATCAATAAATTGATGTTCTGTAAGTTGGGAATGTAAATATGTAAATATGTTATTAGAATCACTGCAAGTTCCCTAGGGTCTAGATGGAATGACATTGAAAATAGATGCGGGATTTCCATTAATTTCACCTACTGAAGAGGGGTCAAGGAAATAGCGTTCACGTCGCGGCCCTGTTTCCACCAATCTTTCCACCACCACGCACAAGAAGCACAAGAAGCGACAAGACAGACACCATTGTATGCAGATGCCGAGAAGTGTGTTCAGCGCTGGCTGAACAACTTCTAATCTTGTGTGTGGACTCGATAAGAAGATCTACTGAAGAGGTGAGGGCTGAATGATAGAAGAGAATAGAAGAGTGCCTGTTAGAAGAAAGGCATTCCATTTTTTCTAAGAAGATTTTTTGGAGTTGTTCTACCTCTGCTTCTGTAGGGGGGTATTTTAGAATGAATTGCTGTACACATCTGTCTTGATAGCTGGTATCTCAAAATGGATCGAATGCCCTCGTCTGCTCCTAATTGGTTTGGGTTTGGTGTAGGTTTGCAATCTATGTCGAGTTGACAATTTAACATTTTGTAAAAACAGGTCAAACGATGAGCTTTACGTATGTCTTGGAGAGGGTACCACCCCAGTGAATTCAGAAGTTTGGTAATTAAAGGAGAGGTGTTTTATGACTGCAAACATGTGATGGAAGACATTCTGGAAGTCTTCGCAATAACTGTCAAAATGATGGGAAAGTGCAGGCACTTAACTTTTCAATAAAGATCTTGAGGCATAGACGGATGAGATGGAAGGAGGAGAGAGTTTATGTATGGGGAAGGGAGAAGTCCTCCAGACACACTGTGAAAGAACAAGGGGAGAAGACATTGCAAGTTAATACAAGGAGTTATGGTCCAATAACAGGTAAAGGAACTGAAATAAATTTTCATTAGGCGAGAAATAGTATTGGGTAGGCTAATGGGACTGAAGGATGATTAATCCCCTGGGCCGGGTGAGCATCCCAGGGTCCTGAGGGAGGAGGCTCGAGAAATAGTGGACGCATTGGTGATCATTTTCCAATGTTCAATAGATTCAGGATCAGTTCCTGTGGATTGGAGGATAGCTAATGTTATCCCACTTTTCAAGAAAGGAGCGAGAGGGAAAACGGGGAATTACAGACCAGTTAGCCTGACTTCGGTGGTGGGGAAGATGCTGGAGTCAATTATTAAAGAGGTAATAATGGGGCATTTGGATAGCAGTAAAAGCATTTGTCCAAGTCAACATGGATTTATGAAAGGGAAATCATGCTTGACTAATCTTCTGGAATTTTTTGAGGATGTTACAATTAAAATGGATGAAGGGGAGCCAGTGGATGTAGTGTATCAAGACTTTCAGAAAGCCTTTGATAAGGTCCTGCACGGGAGACTGGTGACTAAAATTAGAGCACATGGCAATGGGGGTAGGGTGTTGACATGGATAGAAAATTGGTTGGCAGACAGGAAGCAAAGAGTAGGAGTGAACGGGTTCTTTTCAGAATGGCAGGCAGTAGCGAGTGGAGTGCCGCAAGGCTCGGTGTTGGGGCCGCAACTGTTTACCATATATATTAATGATTTGGAAGAGGGAATTAGGAGCAACACTAGCAAGTTTGCGGATGACACAAAGCTGGATGGCAGTGTGAACTGTGAAAGGGATGTTAGGAGGTTGCAGGGTGATCTGGACAGGTTGAGTGAGTGGGCAGATGCGTGGCAGATGCAGTATAATATAGATAAATGTGAGGTTATCCACTTTGGTGGCAAAAACAAGGGGGCAGATTATTATCTCAATGGGGATAGGTTAGGAAAGGGGGAGGTGCAGCGAGACCTGGGTGTCCTTGGACACCAGTCACTGAAAGTTTGCGTGCAGGTACAGCAGGCAGTGAAGAAAGCTAATGGAATGTTGGCCTTCATAACAAAAGGATTTCAGAACAGGAGTAGAGAGGTTCTTCTGCAGTTTTATAGGGCTGTGGTGAGACCACATCTGGAGTATTGTGTACAGTTTTGGTCTCCTAATTTGAGGAAGGACATCCTTGTGATTGAGGCAGTGCAGCGTAGGTTCACGAGATTGATCCCTGGATGGCGGGACTGTCATATGAGGAAAGATTGAAAAGACTAGGCTTGTATTCACTGAGGTTTAGAAGGATGAGGGGGTTCTTATAGAAACATATAAAATTATAAAAGGACTGGACAAGCTAGATGCAGGAAAAATGTTCCCAGTGTTGGGCGAGTCCAGAACCAGGGGCCACAGTCTTAGAATAAAGGGGAGGCCATTTAAGACTGAGGTGAGAAAAAACGTTTTCACCCAGAGAGTTGTGAATTTGTGGAATTCCCTGCCACAGAGGGCAGTGGAGGCCAAATCACTGGATGGATATAAGAGCGGGTTAGATAGAGCTCTAGGGGCTAGTGGAATCCAGGGATATGGGGAGAAGGCAGGCACGGGTTATTGATAGGGGACGATCAGCCATGATCACAATGAATGGCGGTGCTGGCTCGAAGGGCTGAATGGCCTCCTCCTGCATTTATTTTCTATGTTTCTATGTTTAACATGGATAGAATACTCTAGACTGTTGTATGACATATGTCATTTAAGAGCAGCACAGTAGAGTTGCTGCCTTACAGCACCAGAATGCCGGGTTTGATTCTGACTATGGGTGCTGTCTATATGTTCTCCCTGTGTTCATGGGGATTTTCTCTGGGTGCTCTGGTTCTCTGGTTCCCTCCCACATTCCAAAGACATACAAGTTTGCAGTGTAATTGATTTTGGTAAAAATTGTAAATTGGCCCTAACATGTAGGATCATGTAAATTGGCCCCAACATATGGTGTGATCACTGGTCGGCTCGGTGGGCAGAAGGACCTGTTTCGCCCTGCATCACTAAAGTCTAAAGTCCAAAGACCTTACTGCAGGTTGCTCAAGGTCAGTTCACAAATTAAAATAAGCCATCTCCCAAATGCTGGCACCACCGACTTCACAAACTGCTCCATTGCTTATCAACTATAAATGAGGACTGGATATATCAATCAAATTTCCCACTAACTGCCAAAACTTCCTATGAATCCAGATCTTATAACTGCTTCTCATAGCTTCTGCATACTACCAGCTTTCTGAACATGGTAGACACCCAGAAAACGTTGACTGATGTATATCCCTCTCCTTGGTAGACCAAGGTGGCATTGAACCAGTGCAGTGGTTCCAAGCAGGAGTCCTTCATTTCTCCATTTGTTCACATCTTGAAGAAAAGTACACTCACTACAAATAATGCATTTCTCCCCGACTCCATGGTCATTGGTGGCACTGACCATTGACATTGGTAACATGTTCATTCCCAATTCTTACATCATTAATTTAAGCGTAAAGTCTGGGCCTGCACATGCAAATTGGAGGAACAGCATCTCATATTTTGCTTGGGCAACTTACGCCCCAGCGGTATGAATATTGACTTCTCTAACTCCAAGTAACCCTAGCTTGCCTTTTCTCTCCATCCCTCCCCTTCCTAGTTCTCCGACCAATCTAACTGTCTCCTTGATTACCTTTTATCTCTCTGCTTCATTGTCACCTTCTCTTAGCGTACAATGATCTATTATACATTTTCCTTGACCCTCATCCCTTTTGATGTCTTGTTCTCACATCCTACATTTCTTTATCTCTGTGTCTCCCTCTCCCCTGACACTCAGTCTAAAGAAGGGTCTCGACATGAAACGTCACCATTTATTCTCTCCAGAGATGCTGCCTGTCACGCTGAGTTACTCCAGCATTTTGTGTCTCTTACATTTTAGTCTTTTACATCTCCAGGTTCACCTGCAATTCTTTCACAACCCTATGGATACAGTTGATAGCTTCCTGTGTCACTGATTACTGAAGCCTCACGTTTCTTGAGGATCCCTGCGTCAATACTATCTGCTAATTTCTATCGAGGGAGAAATAGACTAAATTTGCTTCAGTAAAAGGTCTCTGTTAACTCCCTAGGGCACAGTATATTAGACTTTATGATATGCTCTGCTGTTAACAACATTAGCCCAAAAAAGATAGAGGCAAAATAAATTCAAAGCCACTATCATCTCCATAGTCACTGGTTTGCAGTTCTGAATCTGCTTTGCAGGTCATAGAGTCCTAGTCATATGACATATGAGTCATATGAGTCACAGTGTGTGGAAACAGGCCCTTCGGCCCAACTCGCCCACACCTGCCAACAATGTCCTAGCTACACTAGTCCCACTTGCCTGCGCTTGGTCCATATCCCTCCAAACTTGTCCTATCCATGTACCTGTCTAACTGTTTCTTAAATGATGGGATAATCCCAGCCTCAACTCTCTCCTCTGGCAGCTTGTTCCATACACCCACCACCCTTTGTGTGAAAAAGTTACCCCTCGGATTTCTATTAAATCTTTTCCCCTTCACCTTGAACCTATGTCCACTGGTCCTTGATTCCCCGACTCTGGGCAAAAGACAGTGCATCTTACCGATCTATTCCTCTCATGATTTTGTATACCTCTATTAGATCTCCCCTCATCCGCCTGCACTCCATGGAATAGAGACTCAGCCTAGTCAACCTCTCCCTATAGCTCAGATCCTCTAGTCTTGACAACAACATTGTAAATCTTTTTTGAATTTGGTGGCCTTGCACCCTGCTTGAAGTGGTTTAAACTGCACTTGAATTTGGTGGCCTTGCACCCTGCTTGAAATGGTATGAAACAGCACTTTAATTTGGTTGTCTTGCACCATGCTTGAAGTGGCATGAAACTGCACTTGCATTTGGTGGCCTTGCACCCTGCTTGAAATGGCATGAAACTGCACTTGAATTTGGTGGATTTGCACCCTGCATGAAATCGTATGAAACTGCACTTGAATTTGGTGGCCTTGCACCCCGCTTGAAGTGGTCGGAAACTGCACTTGAATTTGGTGGCCTTACACCCTACTTGGAATGATATGAAACTGCACTTTAATTTGGTTGTCTTGCCCGCTGCTTGAAGTGTTATGAAACTGCACTTGAATTTGGTGGCCTTGCACCCTGCTTGAAATGGCATGAAACAGCACTTGAATTTGGTGGCCTTGCACCCTGCTTAAAATGGCACGAAACTGCACTTGAATTTGGTGGCCTTGCACCCTGCTTGAAGTGGTAGGAAACTGCACTTGAATTTGGTGGCCTTGCACCAGGGCCTGATTTAGATGAAGAGAGGCTCTAGGCTATTCCACTTGTGAGGCCCCTCCCAATCCCCCACCCCCACGATGACAGGAAGATGGAAGAGTCCACCAGATTGACACCGATGTGCAACCGAGCGTGGCCAATGAGATAAGGGCTGTAATGCTGCGCTTTTTATTTATTGCCCATGCTAGTGTCGACTTAAAACACTATTATTCTGAAATAGAGGGCAAGGAAAAGTACTGGTGTCGTTTGGAGACTACAGTGCGTTGTGACAGCATATGTAAGAAAGGCCTATGACAGTCAAAAATATTATACACCAGGCCCGTATGAAGCTTTTCAAAAAGGGGGCTGGCATGGCAGGATTACAAAAATGTTATGTGAAATAAGTGCACGCAGCGCATATCACAAGCGTGAAGCTCAAAGACCCTTGTGGCCGCGGTCCAGAGCCTGCATAAGGGCTCTGGAAGCTCTAGGGTTTTAGATGATCTCTGGTGCATTCTGAGCCTTATTTTGGAGCATTTTCGCACCAAATTTATGACCAATATTTCAGAAACAATTTTGGTTGAGTCAAGAGTGGTTGGAATGGATGATTGGGGTCATTGTTGTATATATTTTTTTAAATCAAGAATTGAAGCTGTCCTTGTTTTAATAATCAAGTTCTACTGTAAAATGTTATGTAAAATGTTATAAAGGAGCATGCAGACACTGCAAATGAAATACTGTAAGTTTTTGCAGTAAATAAAACCTTTTTTTAGAAAATGTTTTGTGTGTTGATATGATTGCCTGTTACTGTTCGACTGTGTTAGTGTGTGCAGATTAAAAATATGATGCAAAATGAAAGTCGCAACCTATGGAATACATATTTTTCAGTATTGTTATCAAGGAAAAGAAAGCAGTTCCAATTGTTTGATATTATTCATATGGAGGAGAAAATATAATTGCTCTAAAACCTACCTTAATTTTGGAATCTCACTAAATATAATCCCCCTTTCCCTCTCCCCCTCCTCCTTCCTCCTCCCTCTCCCTCCACCTCTCTCTCCCTCCCCATCTCTCTCTCCCCCTCCCCCTTCCCCTCTCTCTCTCTCTCTCCCCCTCCCCTCCCCTCCCTCCCTCCCTCTCCCCCCTCTCCCCCTCTCACGTCCCCCTCTCTCTCTCCCTCCATCCCCTTCTCTCTTCCTCCCATGCAGCGAGGCTCTGACTCCGCACCGCAGACACCTGATGGCGCTCCACTTTTTTTTTCTCTCTGGATTTTTTTACTCTGGGGAAAAAAAATACTTTGGCCGGAGGCCCCCTAGAATTTGAGGCCCTAGGCTGCCTTCAGCCTATGAAGCCTAATGAGGTCAATCCGGCCCTGCCGAGGCACCCCTAGATCTCGAGGCCCTAAACTTACGCTTGTGAAGCTTATACGTAAATCCGGCCCTGCCTTGCACCCTGCTTGAAGTGATATGAAAATGCACTTGAATTCAGTGGCCTTGCACCCTGCTTGAAGTGGTAAGAAACTGCACTTGAATTTGGTGGCCTTGCACCCTGCTTGAAATGGTACGAAACTGCATTTGAATTTGGTGGCTTTGCACCCTGTTTGATATGGAATTTCAAGGAATAGCCGTGAGTCAACTGCCAGCCCACCAGCCATGAGTGAGCTGCCAGCACATCAGGCTTGAGTGACTGTGCTGCCACCCCAAGAATCCATTTGGCCCACAATGTCCATACTACCCCTCTTGAAACCAGTCCCTTCAGCCCACAACACCCGTACTAGTGCTCCAGAATGCCCCCCGCCCCCCTCCTCCCCACTGGCCATCAATATTGGAATTGGTGGAGAGGTGGAATATTGCGTTGGCGGATCAGCCCTCCCATGTGAACATGGGACCCAACGGGTCCCACTTTGTCAAGTATGGGATAAAGTTCCAAAAATATTATATTATTTGACAAAGCAGCAGTGAGAGAAAGCTCACTTTCTGATTTTTTCAAATAAGTGGGGCGTATGCCCTTTCCCATGTCTAAATTTTGCTATTAGAATTCTTTAGTTTGAAATACAGTATATCGGCCTTTTTGTAACTCATGTATTTTTCATTTTAAATGTGTTTCCTTCAATTCTTTCTACAAAACATTCTACATGTGTAAACATGACAGGATACTTTAAAAAGTTGCAAAAGCTACTCCTGCTTTCTTAATTTCATTCAAATGACCTTTCTATTTCCCTTTTGTTTCTCACCAGATGTATCAACCAATGTACCATCACTGATGAAAGTGAAAAACTGACAAACTGAGTTCAGTGGACTCTTTTTTAAATAGTGTTAATCACCAAATTACATGTACATATAAATCTACTCCAATATATCCAATAAATAATTTGACAAACATTTTTTCCATGCTTCCTGCCTTTGTCAAAATGCTGGTAGTACTGACTCTTCTTCTCAGGTTGACTATTGACTCAAGGATGACTTGCTTTATTATGGAGGAGTGGAATATGCCAGTGTATGTGTGGTAGCTGTTGAACGGTTATCTCAAGATCTTGACAGATTAAAGTCTTGCTCCCACGGGAAGGGGAGGGGGAGGGGGGGGGGGGGGGGAGGTGGGGGCAAGACTATTGGAAATCAGGCTTGGCTATATGAGCTTAACATACACATATACACACGGATAACAACTCACACTCTACCCATGTACAATCCCTACAGACTCTGACAAAAATACTCTTGTCCACAGCCCTTCCCTCAGCTCCCCTCCCTTACCTCCCAGAGGGACAACGTTTTGCTGATCTACAGAGAGCTTGTCAATCACACATGATGAACATTCTATTTTTATTAAAAAACATCTTTCGCTCTGTGAAAAATATTTCAGTGGATGCTCTGTATTGATCAAATATAATTATTAAATAAGTTTGATTGTTAAATCAATCCATTCAACCACAAGAACAGCATTCCACATTATGCTGAAGTCTGTAAAACAAACCAAACTCCTGCGTTTGGCAAATTAAATGCAGCTGCTTTGCCTCTACGCTCAGAAATTCCAAGGTTGTTCAAAAGGTTTAGTCTTGGAGCACAGAAATCTTGCACACCCCATGAAACAGTGGTGAGTAGAGAAACATTTAACATTTGGGGAAAACTTAAATTAGCCATCATCTTGGACCAATTATTGAGTTACATCCTGCCTCCCTTCCCAGTGAAATTTAGCACAGGTGGACTGAGGCTAATGGACCTAATTAACCCATTGTTTCAATGCAGTAAAACTAATCTGACCATATTCTCTAAAAATAAACAGAAGCTAACTGTAATAAAGCAGAATGATGCTAACTGTTAATCCACTTTTAGTTGATATTCAAACATTAAATAAACATAAAACTGCATGTTGCTTTAATTCTACACTATACAAAGCAGAGTGTATTTTTGATCAATGGGACCAAGAGTAGTCTTATTTTAACTTGTCATTTTTGTAAATGGAGATGAATTTTAAAATGATGAGTTCAAATGCAGAGGAACCAGTCATGCTGCTAAAACTATCTAGTTAATTATTCCCAGCTGTGTGAAACAATAGAAAAATGAGAGGTCTGTTAATCGGGTCAGCTCTATAAAATACCACCAAATGTATTACACCAGCTCTAATTTTAATGGTATCTCTATATCAGCAAACATTTTCTAATACAATTACTTGGTTAACCATACCACCCTAAAGCTATTGCCCTATATATATTTTACAAGAAACCTTATATGGTGATATAAACTAACCTTTGTGGAGACTAATAATCTTACTTACTTGACTGTTTACCATATTCAGTAAATTACCTCTCAGAAATTGTTCTTTGCTAAGTTTTAAAAAATTGTTCACGTCTGTTATTTTAAGCATAGACTAGTTAATGCAGTTAAGACACAAAGTCCTGGAGTAACTCAATGGTTCAGGCAGCATCTGTAGGTGGCATTTTAGGTCAGGACTATATTTCAGACTGGTTGTTGGGGGAGGGGGCTGAAAGAGAGGTGGGGACAGAACAAAGCCTGGCAAGTGATAGGTGAAGACAGATGAGTTTTTTGAAAGTTGGACAAAGGCCAGAGATAAAGAGACAAGAAAGGCATGATAAGGATTGAAGAGGTGAATTGTAAAGCCAGAGGAAGGAATATTGTTGGAAGGGGCATGGGGACGGAAGGGTGGGATGGTTATTTGTAAGTTATTTGCCTGAACTTGGAGAATTTTATGTTCATATCGTTAGGTTGTAAGCTACCCAATATGAGGTGTTTTTCCTCGAGTTTGCATGTGGCCTCATTCTGGCAATGGAGGAGGCTCAGGGTAGAAAGGTCAGTTTCAGGGAAGGGGAGTTGAAATGATTAGGAGCTGGGAGATCCAGTAGGGCGTGGTGGACTGAGCACTTGTTGGGCTAATCAGATGTCTAGTCTATGCTTGGTCTCACCGATGTAGAGGAGGCCAAATCAGGAACGCTGAATGCATTACATGAGGTTAGAGGAGGTGCACACAAATCTCTCTCACCTGGAAGGACTGTTGGGGTCCTTGGACGGTCGAGGGAGGAGGTATAAGGACAGGTGCTACATCTCCTGCAGTTGCAGGGGAAAGTACCCGGGGAGGGACAGTTCAGTTTAGTTTATTGTCACGTGTACTGAAAAGCATTTGTTGCATGCTATTCAGTCAGCAGAAAGATAATACATGACTACAATCGAGCAATTACAGAGCACAGATACATGATAAGGGAAACATTTAGTGCAAAGTTAAGTAAGTAAGTATGTTTATTGGCCAAGTATTCACATACAAGGAATTTGCCTTGGTGCTTCGCCCACAAGTAACACCATGACATACAGTGACAGTTACGAATGACTCAGAAAACACTAATAATAATAAAAAATTAATGATAAAACATCATTGATCAAGCATGTGAACCAACAAAATACCAGATCTAAGGGAGGCTACAGATTTTGGCTGTTGAGTAGAGCAACTACTTGTGGATAAAAACTGTTTTTATGTCTGGCTGTGGCAGCTTTGACAGTCTGGAGACAGCAAAGTCCAATCAAGGATAATTCAAAGGTCACCAATGAGGTAAATAGTACTGCTCTTACGACTGCTCTCTGGTTGTGGTAGGATGAAGCATCACTCCCTGACGAGCTCAATGTGTTTTATGCACGCTTTGATAGGGAGAACACTGATGTGCCTTCCCTTTCGCCGTGATGGTATTTCGGTCACAGTCACAGAGGCCGATGTCAGAAGATCCTTCAGGGGGCTGAACCCTCAGAATGCACCTGGACCTGATGGTACACCCGGGCGTGTTTTAAGAACCTGTGCGGACCAACTGGCTGGAGTTCTTACGGATATTTTAAACCTCTCACTTCTGAGATCTGAGGTTCCCACCTGCTTTAAAAGGGCATCAATAATACCGCTGCCCAAGAATGTGCAAGGTGTTGTGCCTCAACGACTATCGACCAGTGGCACTAGCGTCGGTGGTGATGAAGTGCTTTGAGAGGCGGATCATGGCACAAATCAACTCAGACCTCGACAAAAACCTGGACCCACTGCAGTTTGCTTACCATCAACGGTGGATGTGATCTTACTGGCTCTCCACTCTGCTCTGGACCACTTGGAAAACAAAAACTCGTATGTCAGGCTGTTATTCATTGACTACAGCTCGGCATTTAACACAATCATCCCCTCCAAGCTGGTTACCAAGCTCTCAGATCTGGGTCTCTGCACATGCCTCTGCAAGTGGATCCTAGACTTCCTCATTCACACCTCTATCCAGGGATACACTTGATTCCAGCCTCCTATACCTGTTCCATGCTGCCTTTTTTTTCCTGACCAGAGCCACAATTTCTCTAAGAAAGGTCTAGAATTAGGTTCAGTTTAGTTTAGAGACACAGGACGGAAACAGGCCCTTCGACCCCCTGGATCTACGCCGACCAGCGATCCCCGCACATTAACACTATCTTACACACACTAGGGACAATTTTTACATTTACCAAGCCAATTATCCCACAAACCTGTACACCTTTGGAGTGTGGGAGGAAACCAAAGATCTCGGAGAAAACCCACGCAGGTCACGGGGAGAACGTACAAACTCCATACAGACAGCACCCGTAGTCCGGATCGAACCTGGGTCTCCGGCTCTGCAAGCGCTATAAGGCTGCAACCCTACCGCGGCGCCACCATGCTGCCCTTGAGGATGGTCTTGAGAAAAAGTTATGGCCAGCTGTATAGTAAAGGGCAGATCATCCTATTTCCTCACAGCAGTAGTGGCAGCAGATCTATCCGTCGACCAACCATGGCCCAATCATGCCATGGCTGTTGGGAGACATTGAAAAGTAGGACCAGCAATTTGTCTTTGAACTCACGCAGGTTTGATCACACTTCTTCATGCGTTCCAGTGGATGTCTTCCGAGGAACCATTGAAATGATACTTTACCATTAGTAAGCGTTACTGATTTTTCCATTATTCCCAAAGAACAATCTACAGTCTCACAATCAAACAAGTCATTTTTCACTACCGGGGCCACTACCGTAAGAGACATGACAGCAGGTGACTACGGACAGGGTAAGGAAAGGTACATGGCTCACATGGGAGCAACCCATAAATAGAAGAACTGAATAGATATTTCACTCAAATCAACCTGTTTATTTTACCACCTCTGCTTGTGCTTCTTCTATTGAAGCTAGTGCATCAGCCAAGTAATGCACCTTAGCAGATTGCAAATGCTATTCTGCTGTCAGAGCAGAGAGAAATGTCTCTACTGTGTTCCAATGAAGAAAGTAAGGAAAAGCTAAAGAGCGTTCAAGGGTTTCAAGGTTTCAAGGTTCACAGGGATTGATGATGAGGAAAGTGAGCAATGAAATGAATAGCTCTCCCATGGGACTTGGGTTTCCTTTAAATGCACCAAGATGTTTAATGTGCACTGACATTGGTAATAATGTGGTGATTATTGTGTAACTACCACCCAGTGTATATGAAAGGTCTGAATAAATCAATGACTATTGCCTTGCCGATAGACTTATCTCAAAGACAGCTACACAGTCAAAACTCCATTGGTTTTACAGATCAGTAATTTACGACTACTGATACCATTATGTCCTTGACACCCTCAAGATTTATTTGAAACTTCCTGCTACAACTAATCCTTTTAACCTTCATATATTTTGTTAGTAATATACCAAATATGTTCCAAATTTGAGGTAGATTATAACAGGAGTCAGGTAAAACTGTGAATACCATCTATTTAAAATGGAATAAAAAGTAACAATGCTTTTATATTTTGCAGAATGCTTGTGGAGCTGGCTTCCAACTCGCTCTCACAAGAGTAGTTGGTTCACTTAATAAAAATACTTTAAGGAAGCAATACCCAGTCACACTCTCATGCTAATGAAAGACATACATACCTAATGTAAGCAAATCCTGTAAAGCAATCGGCAATCAATCCATTCATGAATATGGCATCTTTAATCAGGCTATTGACTATATTATATCTACAAATCCTTCTGCAAAAAATAGCATCTTAGATTCTGAATGCACTTTAGACAGTGTTAACAATCTGGTCAAATCACCTGCAAATAAGTGTTTAAAAAAAATGCTAATGCTAATGCCAGATAAAATAAAGGAGAATCCCCCCAAAAGTTTATTAGGGGAAAAAAAGGCAACTGGAAAGTGCCCCTCAGAAACCAAAGTGGCCATCTATGTGTGGTGTTGCAGGAAATGGCAAGGTCTTCAATTAATAATTCTCTATTCTTGCACAGAGAAAGAGAGAAACAGTAGAGAATGGGAAAGTCAACAGTTATGTCTTGAGTACAGTCCGTATTGCAGTCAAGAAGGTGCTGATGTCTTCAAATGTATGAAGGTAGATAAATCACCCAGGGCTGATCAAGTATATCCGAGGACACAGTGGGAAGCTAGAGAACAAATTACAGGAGTCTAGGCTGTGATATATGAATCATCGTTAGACAGAGGTGACGTGCCGGAAGATTGGAGGGTGGCTTATGTTGTGCTCCTATTTAAGAAGGGCTACAAAGAAAAACCTGGCACTATAGATCGGTGAGCCTAACATCTACACTTGGAAAGTTATTGGAGAACCGTTTCAGTTTTAGTTTTAGTTTATTGTCATGTGGACCGAGGTTTTTGCAAGCTAATCAGTCAGTGAAAAGACAATACATGATTACAATCGAGCAATTCAGTTTACATATAATAATAATAAGGGAATAACGTTTAGTGCAGGTAAAACCAGTAAAGTCTGATCAAAGATAGTCCAAGGGTTACCAATGAGGCAGATAGTAGTTCAGGATGGCTCTCTATTTGCGGTAGAATGGTTCAGTTGCCTGATAACAGCTTGGAAGAAACTGTCCCTGAATCTGGCCATTCTGACCTTCCACTATTCGATAAGATCACGATTGATCTTTCACCTCAGTGTTCCTTTCCCAAACATGGTATTGAATTCCAGAACTGGCTCTTTCTAATGCCTTCTAGCTGTATGGCTGGAGGACCTTCTGACTATTAGCAGAAATAGGACATCTTTCCATGCTCTGCGTTGATGCCTCCAGTGCAGAGGCAGGAAGCTGTGGAGTCAATGCCCTCCCTTTTGTGAGTCTCTTTCAAGTCACATTCTACTCGGGTTTAAATAAAAAATACTGTATAGAGGGCTTCTGATTATTTTTTTGAGGTAATGAGCTGAACATTTGAGAAGTTCTCACGCACGTATAGTATGTTGATTGGATGACAATTTATATACCAGGAAGACTATTGCTCTATATGTGGGGAAACAAAGATTTATCACATTGGGAAAGGACTTAAGAGGAAACACATGGGAAACCCATATCCCACCTAGTGATGTGGAATGATGGGGTGGGAGGGGGGGGGGGGGGGGGAGGAAAAGGGGGAGGGTGGGCAGTGGATTATGGCCAAGAGCCATAATTATAAGATGAACACTATTCCATTTGGTAAAATAGGAGAACTTTCACTGAGAAAGAGATTCAAATGTAGAGCTTGATATGGTATGTTAGAGTTTGAGGCAAATTATTTAGACATATTTGAAGAAAATGTAGACACAGAATGGAGAAGAGAACGGAAGGCCAGTTTTGAAAGAAGAATGGAGATGAGGAAGAATTTCTCTAATCAGAGTGCGGTGAATCTGTGGAATTCATTGCTGCAGATGGCTGTGGAGGCCGTCAATTGATATTTTTAAGGTGGAGATTGATAGATTCTTGATTAGTATGGGTGTCAGGGTGCAGGAGAATGGGGTTGAGAAAGATAGATCAGCCATGATTGAATGGCAGTAGAAATGATGGGCCAAATGGCTTAATTCTGCTCCTCGTAGTTATGCATTTATGAACTTGATGAGATTAGATGAATACAAGAAGTCTCATGTGTGTCTTGAACACTGTCCTGGACTCATTGGACTTACCTGAGTGTAAAGCAACTGAGCGTGCAGCCAATGGTTACAAGAGAATGGGCGCAGCTACATTCGAGCAAGGATTTTTTTTTAATGGAACCAGTAAAACAAAGTAATTGAGAATTCTGACTTGATTGACAGAGTACTCTGATGCACACGGTGATTTCTCTTCAGTGGATAGTTCAGTGAAAATGCATCGTAAATCGACTATGCGATGGACAGCAATGACACATGATATCTCTTCATCAGTGAAGTGACTGTAACTCTCTATTTTATTGCTCGTACGTCACCCTGTCTTGTTCATTAAGGACCTTGTGGCCTCTGACTTTCCTGGATATATTCACAGTATATAAATACACTAATATCTCCTTCAGTGCAAGTAAAGCCAAAACAGTATGGAAAAGAATAAATCCATTGAAGTGAATAGCATTTGTTGTGAGGAAACTAATAGGGCTGGAATTTGCTGAGTGGGCTTTCTGGCTGTGCGCTTTGCTGAACTATTTTGATATTGAATACTTATTTTGGCCACATCTAGAAAGTTGGCTGATACTCTTCTGGAAACAACCGGCAATGTATTTAAGTCAGAAGTGTGCGTTACTCTTTTAAAAAGCAAACTGTATACCTGGAACAGCAAAGGAGAGGACACCTGATGCACTAGTCTTTCATCACTCATGAGTTTCTTTTCAAATAAAACCTAATTGTATTCAAACATCTTGGGGCATGCAGAACCTCACTTTGTGCTGCTCTATGTATTGGAAAAGTTTACACAGGCATGTGAAATCTGCATATTATTTTTGTTCTTATTTTTCTTCAACACACAGTTATGTTTGATCATTGTGACTCTCACAGGCTGCCTCAGGTACTGCACGGTGACCCAAAGTAATGTAAGGAGAAAGGTACATTTCCTAATCCAAACCCACCTCCCACTGCTAGAGTGTAAGGTAAGGAAAAGTCCAGTTAATGTGTTTATTTGTTTATTGGTATTATCAAAGAAAGTTGTTCAGTGATGAGAGCACTTTGCTTCAGATAGTAGCTTTGCAAATTCACATTTGCTTCTGGAAATGAAAGAGAGAGAATTGTCTCCTCTCTGATCCCTGCTGATAGCCCACAGAACCCTGCCAGTAAGAGAGGATGCCAGTACTGTTTTGAGCAACTACATATTGTCTAATCTTTGAAATTCTTTATCATTGGTTTTCAACTGGTGAATTGCAAACATAGATTTTCTGTTCTAAGTTGCTGCTGGCACAAGGACCTTGAAATATCTCTGAAACATTGTGTTAAAAAATATGAAATGACAATATTTTCCCATCTGTTGATGGTTTCCTCTGGAACCATTAACAGAGTACAAAAAACATACTTACGTTCATATTTGGTACAGTAGACCAGGAACAGTGTCAAAATATTCCAGTAAATATAAATTGTGCTACATAATCAGGTATATATCGCAACAGTGCATTCAATGCTATGTAGGATTTCTTGCTTAGTGCATTGAAAACAAATTAGCTTGGTTTCCCACCAAGATAAAAGCTTTTCCAAGTGGTATGATAACCATCTGGAGAAATGACAACCAGAAACATAATATATTTCTGTGAATCCTGGGCTTTCCATCCAGAAGTATAAGAGAGTCATTTTTTAAAAAATGTTTGGGAATGGTTAATAGTTTGCTTGCACCGTAAACACTGACTTTGTTGGATTTACACATAAATTAATTAGAGTTTGATCTATGTTCACTACATTTCCACTTCTAACTTAGCTTTCCGTCTTCCACACCATTTGTAAAATCCATAATCCAACATCACAAGATAAATATGGTGATTCAGACAACTCACTGCACTTTAACCCACCTATACAGCCTCCACTGAAAGATTTGAGGTCAACATGTGTGCCTTGTCCACCTTACCAGAGATACTGTTGATTTCGCCAAAGACATTGTGAACCAAAGGGCCCATTTCTGTACTATATTTTTCTATGTTCTATGTTCCAACAGCAGCGAAGAAGCTGTTCTTGAATTTGTTGGCAGGTATTTTCAAACTTTTGCATCTTTTGCCCAATAGGAGAGGGTTGAGGAGAGAATGACTGGGGATTGAGGGTCCTTGATTATGTTAGCTGCTTTGTCAAGGCAGCATGATGTAGTTGATGAGGGGGTGTGGGGGGGGGGGGGGGTGTGGGGGCAGAGGCTAGTTTGTATGATGTACTGGGCTTTTACAACCCTCTACAATTTCTTGTGGTATTGATAGCGCAGTTGCCATACCAAGTTGTGATACGTTGAATAGGATGCTTTCTATGGTGCATCTGTAGAAATTGGTAAAAGTCATTGAAGACATACCAAATTTCCTTAGCTGCCCGAGGAAGTAGAGAATTGCTGTGTTTTCTTGGCTGTAGCATCAATATGGTTTGACAAGGACAAATTGTTGGTGATATTTAAATCGAGAGATTCAATGTTCTCGTCCATCCCACCTCAACCTCATTGATACAAACTGGGGTGTGTACTTCACCACACTTCCTGAAGTCAATGGCTAGCTCCTTAGGTTGGTTGTCTTGCAGCAGGTTACTAAGCTCTCAATCTCCTTCTCATCCATGTTTGAGATCCAGCCCACTGCAGTGGTGTTATTTGCAAACCTGTAAATGGGGCAGAATTTAGCTGCACTGTCGTGAGTGTAGAGGGAGTAAAGTAATGGGCTGAGAATGCAGCTTTGCAGAACACTGATGTTGAGAATTATCATGAAGGATGTTTTGTTGCCTGTCCTTACTGGTAGTGGTCTACAGGTCAGGAAGTCGAGGATCCAGTTGCAGAGGTGGTGCTGAGTCCTAAGTCCAAAAGGTTTGTTGGAATTATGCTGTTGAAAGCAGAGCTATAGTCAATAAGCAGGAATTTGATGCAAGTGCCCTTGTTATGCAGATGTTCCAGAGATGTGTAGAGGGCCAGGAAGATGGCATCTGCTGTGAACCTGATTGTCCTATTGAACATCCAGATGTTTCCTTGTTTACCTTAATTCAAATATGCAGTCTAGTGAATATCTGTACAAAGTGGAAAGGTGTTTAAAAGATGCATTTTCAAAGTGAAATGTCAAAATCTCCCATAACCTGGAACTCGTTGCTGGAAACAAATAATGTACCAATGTACTGAATAATTCCACTATTTCCAAGTAGACTATAATCTTCTAGAATAACATATCATTAGAGCACCACCTCCAAAATGTGCCATTTTCTCATAATGCCTAAACAAAGCTTTACTTCACATTACACATAGTTGTCTCTGGTGCAGACTGAGAGCCATGTTTCAGGCTGTGACTTGTCTCATCCTTTACTACATAAAGGCCGACCGAACCAAGATGATCCTCTTCTCATGGGGCTAGATGCCGGGAGAGAGTAATTGCTGTCTGCATCACAGAAACATGAGATTGGGGAGCTGGTGATGCCTTCAATTTGACATCTCTATGGTATTCTGTTAGGAGATGCCAGGTGTTTGCATATGCTTCTTCTCTGAGAAATGACAGTTCATTCATATTGCCTCAAACCATCAAGAATCCACTGGGTACAGATCTATGTCCTGGCTCATCTGCACAGAGGTTGTTATAATGATTGCCAACCAATCCTGAATAGCATCAGAAAGAGCAATGAAAACAGATAATGCTGGACACGTTCAGCAAATTAGGTAGCATATGCAAAAAGGGTCAACATTTCATCAAAACCGGGTAAGAGTTGTGAAAAAGGATATCCAGCATTAAATGTTCCCCCATGTTCTCCAGAAATACTGCCTGACCTGCTGAGTTACTCCCTCACTTTGTGTCCTTTTGTATATTACCCTGCATTTGCAGTTCTTCGTTTCAACATGTTAACCTTGTTTTCTTTTCCACAGATGCCGCTTAAAATGCTGAGTGTTTCCACCATTTTCTGTTTTCAATTCAGATGTCCAGCACTGGGGCGGAAATCCTGGGGGGGGGGGGGGGGAGAGCGGGGACAGGTCCCCCCTGTTTTGGGAGGTGGGGGACGATCCTCCCCATTTTTTGTAATCCGATTTTAAAACTTGGTGAAATCTCTGCTCTCCGCGAGACAATGGGGGTGGGACTGATGATCGAGGGCGCCGATTGGACGAGAGAGACATTGGTCAGCAAGCAATGGGGGGGACCATGATGATTCAGCGCGATGATTGGAGGAGGGTGGTGTGGGTCAGAGGCGGAAGTAGGGGGATGGAGTGCGGCGATTGGAAGTGGGAGACGTCGGTGGAACAAAGATCATAGACCGGAACTTGAATTGCATACCCAGGTCATAGGGTCATAAGCGAAAAACACTCTCGGCAACCCTGGACACAGACCTGCGCTTCATCCGCAGCCAGGATCGATCCTGGGTCTCTGGCGCTGCAATCGCTGCCGAACCGCCACTGGACCATCCCCGTCCCCACCCAAGTGCCCCCAATGCCCGGGGACGGCCAGAGACATCAGGAGTCAAACAGGAGCGGTGTCCCTAGGCCCACAGCCTGCGCAGAGAAGCAGCACTAAATCCAGCTCAACTCTGCCTGTCCCGCCAGGTCAACCTACAGCCCTGCCTGGACTCACGGGAACGACGGCCCAGGTTTACAGCCAGCGCGGAGAAGCAGCACTAGCTCCACAGCTCCAGACTGGCGTCCCGTCAGTCCAGGCAGGGTTGTAGGTTAACCTGGCGAGACAGGCAGAGTTAAACTGGATTTAGCGCCTCACGTGTATGCGCACATGCACGCGCATGGCCGCCAAGAAATTGTGTCCCCCCCATGCTTTGTCAGCGATTTCCATGCCTGGCCCAGCATCTGTTTGACTTTCATTAGGCAGAGAGAGAGATAGAGGTAGAAAGAGAGATCGAGAGAGAGAGAGAATAACTGTAGAGCCAGAAATCTGGACAATGGGCACAACTTAAATATTTTATTTATTGACATCTTCCATTATCCTACCAAAGAAGAGGCACTATCAATTAGTTTCATCTGATTTTTGAGTTTAAGTTTGAGCTGTCTTTTAAGCTGCAAAATCATTTTATAAAATCACGGTACAATAAAAAACTGCTTCTGTTTTTGCTGCAGTTGAAGCTGGAGACCAAAGAGATGAAAGTGGGAAGTTACAAGGCTTTCCCATAGACTCCTTGCAGAGCCTTGCATGTTCATAATATTTCTCAAATATCTCCGAGGTGAATGTGCATCATTTCTGGATCACTCAGCTTGAAAGGTATGGTTGCCCTTCTAATCAGTATTCATCAGGTAGTAGACACCAGATCAGGCACAACTCACTCATTCAACTCCCTTAAACTCACCCAGCGAGTCTTCCAATTCTTTACTCAAGAGGGCGGTGAATCTGTGGAATTAATTTCCACAAATGTCTGTGAAGGCCAAGTTATTGAGTATTTTTAAGGTGCAGACTGACAAATTCTTGATTAGTATGGGTGTCAGGTGTTATGGGGAGAAGGCATGGTTGAGATGGAAAGATAGATCAGTCATGATTGAGTTAGGAGTAGAATTGATGGTCTAAGTCTGCTCCCATAACTTATTAACTTATGTTGGTCGGTGTGGGCAAGTTGAGCCAAAGGGCCTGTTTCCTGCGGTGTATGACAAGGTTTGATGACACTGGGCTTGTACTCCCTGAAATTTAGAAGGATAAGGGAGGAACTTTCTGAATTTTCTGAAAGGCTTGGATAGAGTGGATATGGAGAGGATATTTCCACTAGTGGGAGAGGCAAGAACCAGAGGGCACAGCCTCAGAATAAAAAAGACATACCTTTAGAACGGAGATGAGGAGGAATGTCTTTAGTCAGAGGGTGGTGAATTAATTGCCACAGAAGGCTGTGGAGGCTGTCATTGGGTATTTTTGAGGCAGAGATTGACAGATACTTGATTAGTAATGGTGTCAAGGTTTATGGGTAAAAGGCAGGAGAATGGGGTTGAGAGGGAAAGATTGATCAACCATGATTGAATGGTAGAGTAGACTCAATGGGCCAAATCGCCGACCTGCTCCTATCACTTATAAACATATGGACAATTTACTAATGTCCAGACGGTGTTGGAGTACTGAGCTGGTGTGTGGGAACAGGAAAATAAATGATGCAGCAGGTGAAACAGAACCGAAAAGAGGCGAAGGAACAAGGGATACATTTTACTTTGTGATGTTACTTTAGGATCCCATAAATGAATTGTACATACTATTTGCAAGTCTACCCCCTTATTTCCATGAAGATCATTGCATTTTCATGATTACCTCTTTTCCTGTACGCCAGTCCCCACTTATTACAATATTTCAGCAGGAAAGTGCGGGGAATTGTTTAACAGAGGCCCAGGAGCCATTGGAGCGGGAGGAGCAGCGTCCGGGCGATGAGTTTAGAAACAGAGCGCGGGGCTTTGTTTCACAGAGGCCCAGGAGCCGTTGGAGCGGGAGGTGTACCCAATCTGTAACGTTACACATTTCAAAATAAGTGGGCTTGAGGAAGCCGCTGATTGGTGGAAGCGGACTAGAGGAAGCAACTGATTGGGAGTCAGATCCCTGCTGATTTCTTCCAGCATTTGTATTGTATCCTGGGTAAGGGGGGAGAATGAGGGCCAGGGCAGTTTACTGTTCTGGATGTCAGATGTGGGAAGTCATGGAGTCTCATAACCTTCCAGACGTCCATATCTGCACCAAGTGCGTCGAGATGGGGCTCCTAAGGGAACGTATTAGGAACCTAGAGCAACAGCTCGATGACCTCTGTCTGGTCAGGGAGAGAGAGGAGGTCATAGAGAGGAGTTATAGAGAGGTGGTCACTCCAAGACCACGGGAGGCAGACAAGTGGGTCAAGGTTAGGAGGGGCAAGGGGCAGAGGCAGGGACTAGAGAGTACCCCGGTTGCTGTACACCTTGGCAATAAGTACTCCTGTTTGACTACTGTTGGGGGGGACAGCCTACCTGGGAGACCGGCCCTGTTGCTCAGAAGGGTAGGGAAAAGAAGAGGAGGGTAATAGTAATAGGGGACTCTATAGTTAGGGGATCAGATAGGCGATTCTGTGGACGCAGTCAGGAGACCCGGTTGGTAGTTTGCCTCCCTGGTGCCAGGGTCTGGGATGTGTCTGAACGTGTCCAAGATATCATGAAATGGGAGGGAGAGGAGCCTGAGGTCGTGGTACATATAGGTACCAATGACATAGGTAGAGAAAGAGAAGAGGTCCTGAAAGGAGAATTTAGGGAGTTAGGAGGAGAGCTAAGGAGAAGGACCGCCTTAACAATATCAGGATTACGCGACAGTGAGGGTAGGAATGGAGTGAGGTGGAGGATAAAAGCGTGGCTGAGGGACTGGTGCAGAGGGCAGGGATTCAAGTTTCTGGATCATTGGGACCTCTTTTGGGGAAGGTGTGACCTGTACAAAAAGGACGGGTTGCACTTGAACCTGAGGGGGACCAATATCCTGGCGAGGAGATTTGCAAAGGCTACTGGGGAGACTTTAAACTAGAACAATTGGGGGGAGGGACTCAAATAGAGTAAGCTAGTAGACAGTGTGTGAGGCAGGAGGCAGAGAAGTACATCACTTAGACCCAACATGTAGGGGAGAAAGAAGAAAAAGATAATAAACAGAGAATAAGAGGTGGTGGGTTTCTTAAATGTGTATTTTTTTAATGCTAGGAGCATTGTAAGAAAAGTGGATGAGCTTAGAGCCTGGATTGACACCTGGAAGTATGATGTTGTGGCGATTAGTGAAACATGGTTGCAGGATGGCTGTGATTGGAAACTAAATATTCCAGGATTTCGTTCCTTCAGGTTGCGATAGAATTGGAGGGGCGGGAGGCGGAGGTGTTGCATTGCTTGTCAGGGAAGCTATTACATCAATGCTTTGGCAGGATAGATTAGAGGGCTCGTCTAGGGAGGCTATATGGGTGGAACTGAGAAATGGGAAAGGTGTAGCAACACTTATAGGGGTGTATTATAGACTGCCTAATGGGGAGCGAGAATTGGAAGAGCAAATATGTAAGGAGATAGCAGATATTAGTAGTAAGCACAAGGTAGTGATTGTGGGAGATTACAATTTTCCACACATAGACTGGGAAACACATTCGGTAAAAAGGCTGGATGGTTTGGAATTTGTAAAATTTGTGCAGGATAGTTTTTTGCAGCAATACATAGAGGTACCTACTAGAGAAGGGGCAGTGCTGGACCTCCTGTTAGGAGAGGTTCGACAGACTAGATGCAGGAAGATTATTCCCGATGTTGGGGAAGTCCAGAACTTGGGGTCACAGTTTAAGGATAAGAGGGAAGTCTTTTAGGACCGAGATGAGAAAATCATTTTTTACACAGAGAGTGGTGAATCTGTGGAATTCTCTGCCACAGAAGGTAGTTGAGGCCAGTTCAGTGGCTATATTTAAGAGGGAGTTAGATGTGGCCCTTGTGGCTAAAGGGACCAGGGGGTATGGAGAGAAGGCAGGGATGGGATACTGAGTTGGATGATCAGCCATGATCATATCGAATGGCGGTGCAGGCTCGAAGGGCCGAATGGCCTACTCCTGCACCTATTTTCTATGTTTCTATGAGATGGGTCAGGTGGCTGAGGTATGTGTTGGGGAGCACTTCGAGTCCAGTGATCACAATACCATTAGTTTTAATATAATTATGGAGAAGGTCAGTACTGGACCAAGAGTGGAGATATTTGATTGGAGAAAGGCTAACTTTGAGGAGATGCGAAAGGATTTAAAAGGAGTGAATTGGGACATTTTGTTTTATGGGAAGGATGTAGAAGACAAATGGAGGACATTTAAAGGTGAAATTTTAAGAGTACAGAATCTTTATGTCCCTGTTCGGTTGAAAGGAAATAGTAATAATTGGAAAGAGCCATGGTTTTCAAGGGAAATTGGACACTTGGTTCGGAAAAAGAGAGAGATCTACAATAATTATAGGCAGCATGGAGTAAATGAGGTGCTTGAGGAGTATAAAGAATGTAAAAAGAATCTTAAGAAATAAATTAGAAAAGCTCAAAGAAGATATGAGGTTGCTTTGGCAAGTAAGGTGAAAGTAAATCCAAAGGGTTTCTACAGCTCTATTAATAACAAAAGGATAATGAGGGATAAAATTGGTCCATTAGAGAGTCAGAGTGGACGGCTATCTGCAGAGCCAACAGAGATGGGGGAGATATTGAACAATTTCTTTTTTTCGGTATTCACCAAGGAGAAGGATATTGAATTATGTAAGGTAAGGGAAACAAGTAGAGTAGCTATGGAAACTATGAGATTCAAAGAAGAGGAAGTACTGACACTTTTGAAAAATATAAAAGTGGATAAGTCTCCAGGTCCTGACAGGATATTCCCTAGGACATTGAGGGAAGTTAGTGTAGAAATAGCATGGGCTATGACAGAAATATTTCAAATGTCATTAGAAACAGGAATGGTGCCAGAGGATTGGCGTACTGCGCATGTTGTTCCATCGTTTAAAAAGGGTTCTAAGAGTAAACCTAGCAATTATAGGCCTGTTAGTTTGACGTCAGTGGTGGGCAAATTAATGGAAAGGATACTTAGAGATAATATATATAAGCATGTGGATAAACAGAGTCTGATTAGGAACAGTCAACATGGATTTGTGCTTGGAAGGTCATGTTTGACTAATCTTGAATTATTTGAAGAGGTTACGAAGGAAATTGATGAGGGTAAAGCGGTGGATGTTGTCTATATGGACTTCAGTAAGGCCTTTGACAAGGTTCCACATGGAAGTTTGGTTAAGAAGATTCAAGTGTTGGGTATTAATGGTGGAGTAGCAAGATGGATTGAACAGTGGCTGAATGGCAGATGCCAGAGAGTAATGGTGGATGGCTTGTTTGTCAGGTTGGAGGCCGGTGACTAGTGGGGTGCCTCAGGAATCTGTGTTGGGTCCACTGTTGTTTGTCATATACATCAATGATCTGGATGATGGTGTGGTAAATTGGATTAGTAAGTATGCAGATGATACTAAGATAGGTGGTGTTGTGGATAATGAAGTAGATTTTCAAAGTCTACAGAGAGATTTAGGCCATTTGGAAGTGGGCTGAAAGATGGCAGATGGAGTTTAATGCTGACAATTGTGAGGTGATACATCTTGACAGGACAAATCAAAATAGGACGTACATGGTAAATGGTAGCAAATTTGAGGAATGCAGTTGAACAGAGGGATCTAGGAATAACTGTGCATAGTTCCCTGAAGGTGGAATCTCATGTAGATAGGGTGGTAAAGAAAGCCTTTGGTGTGCTGGACTTTATAAATCAGAGCATTGAGTAAAGAAGTTGGGATGTAATGTTAAAATTGTACAAGGCATTGGTGAGGCCAATTCTGGAGTATGGTGTACAATTTTGGTCGCCAAATTAAAGGAAATATGTCAACAAAATAGAGAGAGTACAGAGGAGATTTTCTAGAATGTTGTCTGGGTTTCAGCAACTAAGTTGCAGAGAAAGGTTGAACAAGTTAGGTCTTTATTCTTTGGAGCGCAGAATGTTAAGGGGGGACGATAGAGGTCTTTAAAATGGTGAGAGGGATAGACAGAGTTGAAGTGGATAAGCTTTTTCCATTGAGAGTAGGGAAGATTCAAACAAGAGGACATAATTTGAGAATTAAGGGACAGAAGTTTAGGGGTAACATGAGGGGGAACTTCTTTACTCAGAGAGTGGTAGCTGTGTGGAATGAGCTTCCAGTGGAAGTGGTGGAGGCAGGTTCGATTTTATCATTTAAAAATAAATTGGATAGGTATATGGATGGGAAAGGAATGGAGGGTTATGGTCTGAGTGCAGGTAGATGGGACTAGGGGAGAATAAGTGTACGGCACGGACTAGAAGGGCCGAGATGGCCTGTTTCCGTGCTGTAATTGTTATATGGTTATATGGTTAAAGATGGATACAAAGCAGAACTGCCTTCAATGTGATATTTCCACAAAAGAACACTTGATTTTTACCTGTATCTGTATGCTGATTACGAGCCTAAATGACGTCTGGTTTAGTTTAGTTTAGAGATACAGTGCGCAGACAAGTCCTTCAGCCCACTGAGTCAGCACCGACCAGCGATCCCCACACATTAGCACTAACCTACACACTAGGGACAAGTTACAATTCCACTAAGCCAATTAACTTACAAATCTGTACCTCTTTGGAGTGTGGGAAGAACCTCTTGAAAAGAGATAGCATTTAAAATAATAACAGAGAATAGTTTTCAAACTTTCTTGTTGGACTGTCATTTTACAAGGACTGTTATTCAATTTTATTTTTGTTTTGTGCTTCCTGCACATGAAAGATATTTACAAAGGCTTCTGAAAGATGGTGAGCTCTAGAAGTTGTGAAACACAGTGCCATATGCAGTAGATGAACAAAAATAATGGACACATTTACAGACAGTAGGACAACTATGTGAGGGAGAAGGGAAAAGGAGGAACAGCAAATTGATCTAAGGCTCATGGAAACAAGGCAAACTCATTGTAATCTATGCCTGAGTTCTCTTGATCTTTGGCATTGATTTGATTGATCCGATCTTGGTTATGCCAGAAAATCTAACACAAACTAGGGAAAATTGCACCCCAAGTTTCCTTATTCCTCCTTTCATTGAGTACTGGATATATTTGCAGCCAAGCTCCTTAAACACCATTTATCATCAGCTAAAATAAAGGATTCTCATCACATGATGAGATGTGGTTTGCATCAGAGTGATTGAAAATGTTGTCTTTGATGAACTATTTTCACAACGATTTCATTGCTCTGTGATTGGACAGTGCTTCAGACTTTAGACTTAAAAGGAAAATGATATAAAATAATAAAATAATATGCTTGATTAGTTATGGGAGGCATGGAGTTAGAAAGAGTTGTATATTCTGTTTCATTTATATACTGCTGTGTGGTCTTGAGAAACATGTGACTTATAAAAATACAGCACAGAATGGACACATTGGAGACAGTAGCAACCTTGTGTGTGCTAAACTATGTCCTTGGTTTCGGGTATGTAGCTGGAATAATAAAGGCCCTAAAGTAAAATTATTTTCCAAGTCCTAATTCTATACATTTTTAAAATAAGCCATCTTAGTAGTACCTTATGTGATTCAAATGGTCTGACTATGCAGTGTGCTTCAGGAATTAGAAGCATGTTTGTACAGTTGTTGATCTGTCAAAACGTTACTTTGTCCTGCTCCTACAATTTAGAAGGATCATAATTAAGACTCGCACTATCTTGACATCTGAGAACCCTGCACAGACTTTGAGAGTGATTAAGTGGACATAATACAGAGCAGGCTTGGAAGGAAAGCAGGAGCAGAATACATATGCACATACATTTTCTACAAGAAAATAAATCTTGTTCAATGGTATATACCATTTCAGAAGAGGTACCCAAAGCATTAGCACCAAGTAAAACATTTATTAAACAGTTTGGTTTAATGAAGGTTGCAAATTCATAAATATTCATTAAAACTTCTTTAAAAATTGAAATGCATATCTTTGATAATAGTTGGAATTCTATCAAATAAGCACTTTAAATAGCCATTTATGCAATTATAAATTGTTCTTGGAATTCCTTTGTTTTTTTCACATTCTTCTCTTTAAAAGTGTTTAAAACTTTGGCATTAATTGATGTTTATGTAAAAAGCACATTCGACTTTATAAATTTCTGAGCTCTGGTTTGATAATCTATTAAGAACATCAAATGGAAAAAGAAAATTTGTAGAAACTGGACTTCATTTCCTATTCTCATACAATGATTATCATTGTCAATGCAAATGCTTACACATACCTTTCAGAAATTAATTATTGCTGGAACAAAAACTAAGGTGAAAATTTTCTGTGTAAATTCATTTCAAATTCATTGACGGAGTTCCCATCCATTGCTATTGTTCGTTAACATCTTGTTAATCAGAGCAGAATTCACAATAGAAGTGGGCTTTAAAATCCAATTCTATTCCCATCACATAACCTTTGTGCAGTTAGCTGTGCAAAAACACAAGCAGTACATCAAAACAAATTAAACAGAAATAAAGGGAATTCAAAGAGCTTTTGAAACCAAAAGTTTACTTAAAAGCCTGAGAAACCAAGGTACCTGAAGAAAGGGTTTTCATCATATCCTGCTGTCACATCAGCTTTTGACTCTGCAGATTAATGATTTATCCAGCTGTTTGAATTTTACACCGTAACATACAAAACAACTATTGATTTTGGCAAATCCATCCAAGCTCATTTGTTTTTGATTCTTTCCTCAGTGTTGTGACAACCCTCTTCTATGTCTATACAAAGCTATAAATAACCTCAGGCTAATACAGGAAATGTCTAATGATGGACAAGAAAGCAATAACAATTGTGTAAGAAAGCAAATGCAGATTGAATAATCAAACTGGTAAAAATAGACATCAATCTTGCATGTTCAAGGAGATACAAGCTTCTTGTCCAATTAAGTTGTTTTTTTTTGTCCTGAAATATATTATTTTACTTCGGAGTCACGTGAGTGACTACGTGAAGAACCCCGCCAGGATGCATGCGTGTCATATCGCTACACGCATTGCGAAACAGTCAGGCGAGGTGGAACGACGTTCCCCCGCAGCGGCAGTTTTAATAGCCGGAACCTGCAGGTAAGAGTACTCTGCGGTCTTTTTGTGTTTTCCCATACTGATTACAGGTGGGGAGCATGGACAAGTCGAAGAAAGCAACGAGGGATGCGACAAAGCTGGTGGGGGAGGACCGCGGAGTAGCGGGCAGCCAGCAGTGGCCAGCGGCACTTGAATCACCTATAATGGGATCAGCTGTGCCCGATGTCGCTTCCGCACAGGCCAGATCCACTCCGCGGCCGGGCGGTAAGGCAAAACAAAAAACCAACAAAGTCGTGGACTCAGATGAGTCCGACTTTGAGCAGCCACGGGCGGCCAGCGACCGTGAGCGCTGGAGCCGGATGGAGCGGTGTGTGGAGCATTTGCTCCAACGTGACAGGCTCCGGGAGATGGAGTCTAGTCACTGTGGGCACTATGTAAAACCCACAGCAGCACCTCTTGTAGGGCTGCACAGTGCATCTCCCTCGTCAGAGGGGAGTACTGGGGGTCAGTTCTGGGCTGATCCTGAAGAGGGGTTTGCAGAAGAGAAATCAAGTGTGCAGGGGGTGCAGGAACGTGAAAATCTACTGGACATGGTGTCCAACTTCATACAGCCAGACCAGACTGGCCAAAACCTGGAACAAAAACTAGCTGCCAGTATAGATTATATGTCCTTTAACCAGCTACAGAAACAGGCTGTATTGGACACCACGGCAAGACACTTGGCACCGGGTAACTGTATATCCCTGAATGTTCCTGTTGTAAATAATTGCACATGGAAACATATCGGAGTAGGAGTTAGAGGCATGGATGTCAAACTCCAAAAGGTATTAAAGCTCCTAACAGCGGGGATAAAAGCTTTCACCCGCACAGTAGATGAGAAGGACATGTCGCAGGACCAACAGGATGCACTGGCACTGCTTTGCAACACACAATATGAAATAAACAGCATCAGGAAGAGTGCCATTCGACCTACTTTAAACGCGAAATTCGCGGGTCTGTGCAAACCTGGAAACGTAAAACCACCAATTCTACTATTTGGAGGTAACCTATCGAAGCAAATCAAGGAGCTCGATGAGGAGGCAAAAACCTTGGGGCTCATAAAAGGGACTTCATCAAAAACCCACTACGGCCATAGACAGCACCCTTACGCACCCACCAGTAGAACAAGACTAACTGGTGAAAGCTCGAAGGTCCGGTACACCGAACACGAGTTTTATTTAGGCCATGGCCCAGGCCGGCCTTCTTGGAAGATACGCAAACCTCCAAAATCAACTAAACCCAGACACCGACGCCTCAACATCAACGAAGGATTTACAAAAAGAAGTAAACCTGCCACTGGTAACTATGGAGGTAGGTGGGTCTGGTTCCCTACAAATTGCGGGGAGCATGGAGGTTGGGGGGAGATTACACTCCTTTCTGGATGCATGGAGTATGTTAACTACCGACACTTATATTTTAAGCAGTATCCAGGGATATACCATAGAATTTATACACAAATACAGCCCTCCAGTTCAGCATGTACCGAACCGAATGTTCGTACTTTCCGGTAAAGAAAAATCAGAAGCGCATGCTGAACTAGAGCGGCTTTACGCAAAAGGGGTAATTGAAAAATCCCAACACGAACCGCTAGAATTCGTGTCCAATATCTTTACCAAAAACAAAAAAGATGGTGGTTGTCGCATTATCATAGATCTGACCAAATTGAATACATTTGTACAATATATTCATTTTAAAATGGAAACCTTTGTTACTGCAAAACAATTGATTTCCAAAGGTTACTTCATGGCTAGCATCGATTTAAAAGATGCTTACTATTCAGAGCCTATACGAGGTGACCACAGATGTTACTTAAAATTCAACTAGATGGGACAACAGTGGCAATATAGTGCGCTGCCAAATGGTTTAACATCAGCCCCCAGGCTGTTCACAAAATTTTTAAAACCAGCCCTAGCGTTTCTACGGAAACGAAAACACATGGTCATAGCATATCTAGATGACATATTTATTGTGGGCAAAACTTTGGAATTGGCCAAACAAACTAACAGCCACAAAACAGTTATTTGAAAAACTGGGGTTTATTATCCATCCAGTTAAATCTAAATTAACGCCTTCCACTACTATGGACTATTTTGGGTTCACCATTGACTCAGTTCACATGTCGGTGACTTTGCCAAAGGGAAAGGCTATAGACTTAATAGAGGCTTGCAATAACCTCATTGACATCAGTAAACCGTCCATCAGATTGGTAGCAAAAGTAATTGGCAAAATGGTGGCTGCTTTTCCAGCCACACATTTCGGACCTTTACATTACCAAAATTTACAGAGAGCAAAAATACGAGCACTCAAAATTAATGCTGGTCATTTTGACAGACCAATGAAGCTACCAATCAAAGCTATAATGGAACTAAAATGGTGGATAGATAACATTCGGTTTTGTTTCAATCCAATCATTATCAGCAACCCTTCTATGGTGCTACAAACTGATGCCAGTGCACTTGGTTGGGGTGCCACCAATTCCATCTCCAGCTGTGGAGGTAGATGGACTGCACAGGAGGCATCATTATTACTATCACTGGGCATAAACTACCTGGAAATGTTCGGTGCATTCTATGGCCTAAAGTCATATTGTACTGGGTCATATCACCAGCATGTTAGACTACAGATTGACAATACCACTGTGGTAGCATATATCAACCACATGGGTGGAAACAAATCGACATCATGTGACAATCTGGCTAATACAATTTGGCAATGGTGTATCCAGAGACATATTTGGATATCAGCTACTTAGGTACCAGGTAAACTAAATTTAGTGGCAGACACCAGGTCACGCAAATTTAATGAAAAGACTGAATGGATGTTGAATAAAGTATTTGCTGATATTACAGCACGATATGGAACACCAGATATCGATCTATTCGCATCAAGGCTTAATCACCAGTTATCAAACTATGTTTCGTGGGAACCAGACCCTGGGGCAGCGGCGACAGATGCATTTTCGCTGCATTGGGGGAAATTGTTTATTTATGCATTCCCTCCTTTCTGCCTCATCAGTCGGGTATTAAGGAAAATACAGCAAGACTCTGCGTCTGGTATTTTGGTAGTACCCGATTGGCCTACTCAACCATGGTTCCCTGTGATACTAAACATGGTATTAGAACCATGTATCACCATCCCGAATAGACCAGATTTATTGGTTCATCCCGTAACAGGGGATAGCCACCCATGCCATAACTATATGGATTTATTAATTTGTAGAGTCTAAAAATACCTCTACTACAACTGGGACTGACGGACCGAACAGTGAACATGATTTTGGCGGCCCACAGACAGTCCACCAAAAAACAGTATCTGGTCTATATCAGGAAATGGGAGATGTATTGTCACAAAAACAGCATCACCTACAGAGAAATGAACATCCCGTCTGTTCTGGAATTCCTGGCAGGCCTCCATTATGATGAGGGGCTCAGTTATAGTGCCATCAACTGCGCCAGAAGTGCCCTATCAACTTATCTATGGCAAGGAACAGAGCGTCAATCTGTTGAGACTCACCCACTGGTAACAAAATTTATGAGGGGAATTTTTAATACCAATCCCCCAAGAACCAGATACTCTCAAATATGGGATATGAGTATTGTCCTGAAGATGCTCAGGAATTGGTCTCCAGCAACAGCTCTGTCCCTACATAGACTGACATTAAAAACAGTCATGCTAATGGCTTTGGTCACGGCACAAAGGGTACAGTCGTTACATAAATTAAGACTGGACAACATGACTTCTTCATCTGAAAATATTACATTTCATATTTATGAATTAGTTAAGCAGAACAGACAGGGATCAGCCAGCCTCAATATAGAATTTAGGTCATACCCAACAGATGATCGTCTCTGTATAGTAAGACATTTGTTGTTATACATGGAGAACACGAAAATCATCAGAGGCAATGAGAAGGCACTTTTAGTCAGCCACAAGCAACCACACAAAAAAGTGACGGTCCTGACCATCTCAAGATGGCTGAGACAGGTTCTAATACAGGCTGGGGTGGATACTAACATTTTTAAATCTCATTCCACCAGGGCTGCAGCTTACATCGGCAGCTATGCAGTTGGATGTACCAATGGACCAAATCCTCAAGACAGCAGGATGGTCAGGGGAAAAAACATTCCAACTATTTTATCATAAACCAGTCATTAAACCTGGAACGTTTGCAGAAACAATTTTAAGTTCTGTAATTTAATTTACCCCATAAATAGGGGCTATAATTTTGTGTTAATAAATTTTCATGGATTTCAATGTCGGATTCATGTCTAAATTATGTTGACACAATTCCTCCCACAGTCATTAAGGCAGATGTGTTGCATGGACTCGTTTCCACAGCATGAAATCACAGAGCTTTGAAATCTTCACGTAGTCACTCACATGACTCCGAAGTAAAATAGTAAGATTAAACGAGAACTTACCAGTTCGAAGTTTGATCATTATTTTATGAGGAGTACGTTGAGGGAATACATGCCCTCCGCTCCCACCCATGATCATATACTCAACTGGTATTTCTTCTCTAATCTTACTATGTTCAGTCATTACAGTTATCTGTGATTTCACACCGCTGCTTTGAAGAATGACACGCATGCGTCCTGGTGGGAGTCTTCACGTATTCCCTCAACGTACTCCTCATAAAATAATGATCAAACTTCGAACTGGTAAGTTCTCGTTTAATCTTACTATTCTTGCTCTCCTTGACGAAAGCTTGAAAACACAAAGAAACCTGCAAGTTTTAACTTAGTTCAAATTTATTTTTGTGCAGTTTTTGGTAACTAACCAATAACCCCATGACCTCCATGAAATGGACAGATGACCCAAAATGTGTCTGTCCATTTTTCTCAACCTTCTCCTTCCTATGCAGCACATGTACGTGATTTTCTCCATTATCTCGCCTCCCCTTTTTCCCACCTACATCCCTTGAGCACAATTCATGCTTCCTCTCTTATTATCTCATAGCCTCTTGTTTCCTTTCCATCTCTGGGCTTTTTCCACCCAACTGCCAATCAACCCCTCTCACTTAGATCCGTTTATCACTTGCTTGGCTTTGACCCACCATCACTTCTCTTCCAGCTTTCACTCCCAGTCCTGACCCAAAACCTTGTCTATTCATGTTCTCCAGTGATGCTGCCTGACCTGGCATCAACAAGGCAGCCAGCATCATCAGAAACCCACACCACCCAGACCACATTCTCACTTTACTCGTGCCATTGGAATGAAGGATTGGAGCCTAAAAACTGTAATACCAGGTTCAGGAACAACTTGTTCCCTCAACCATCAGGCTATTAAACATGACAAATTCCAAATAAGCAGCAAAATATATAGACTTGGAAGCAGTATTTTTGACTTTGCACAATTTTTGTTTATTGATTTGTCTGTCTAAAATGCTGTTAATTTTGATAAAGTGAGCTGGTACTTTCAATCTATTCAATCTATTTAATCCTGAATACTATAATTTTAAAACATTATTTTGGAACCTTAAGAACTTTGGAGTCATGCAGAATTATTTCTTAAGTGTAACAAGTTTGAAAGCATCAAAATGTGGATAAATATTGATTTCATCAATTATTGAAAGAGTGATAAGAAAATAAAAGCTATCCTCCCAGCTAAAAGAAAGTTAGCTAAAATATTTGGGAGATATTCATGTAAAAGTACGTATTTTTACAGTTAATAAAAAGGTTTATTTAGGTTAACAGCCCATTGAGTTGAGTAGAAATCTGCATCTCAGTACAGCAATGTAATTGAAAGCACTGAATGCAGAGAAGGCTGCTGAACAGGAAAGGAGGTTTAGTGGAACATTAACTTCTGCATCTGGACATTGTTATTTCAGCTAAGTTTACTGCTTCTATTTGTATAGCCATAAAACAACACATATTTAATTTTTATTTTGCAACAACCGTGTTAGAGGAAAGCCTACGGGAAGAAATCACCTCACTGTTGTCGGTACCTGTGAAGTTTCTGAGTAGCTTGGCAAGATCCCAACGTTCTGTTCTGGAGATTAACTGGTCATTGATTTCATTGCTGATGATTGGGTTTTGCTGTGTGCAAGATGGCTGCTGTGTTTGCTTACGGAACAACTGAAGTACAATATTTAAATATGAAGCAAATTTATGGGATGAGGTATGCACTTACAATATAAACGTTCTTTATTTTGAGGTCGCACCGCGATTATTACCTCTAATCTCATTTTAGAACATTCCATACAAAATCTTTTATGTCTCTACTGTGCATTTTATTAAGCAGGCAATAATAACCAATAGTCAAAATAATTGATTGAGTGATTCACAAAAATGAACAGGGAACTGTTGATATTAACAGTAGTAAAATTTGTCATTTCCAAACAAATTTCCATATGGAGTACCTTTTTTAGTTAACTGACAGTTTTACAATTGAATTTAACGGGAAATTGTTTACTGAAAATGGCCAGCTCGTAAGTAATTTCTTGCAAGCTTTGTATAAGTTTTAGCGATCAAATAACCGTTAAGTAAAATATTTATATTAATAATATGTTCTGACTTTCTCCAGGAAAATTGTTACAGATGTTCTTCTTTGTTTTATACTTTGAATTCCCTTTGTTATATACATCTCTTGGCAATGGTTGATTTAACAGTAGAAACATTCTAAATGAGATTTAAGAAAAGAAGCTCTGAAATAAATATATGAAATGTGTCAAACATGCTGCTAATAATATGTCAAACATATTGGTAATAATATACTTGTGCCTTCCATAGCTTATGTTATTGGAAGTAATTTTGACTTTAGGTGATAATATAAAGCAGGTGATATCGATTCAGCTGCCCTTAATATATTCTGTAGGAATTTTATTTCGACTGAAGTCATTGGAAATGAAAATCAAGAGAGTGAGTGAGCGGTCACCAAATCAATTATACTCCTTTGACGCCATTGCACAATATCATTTCTCCATGTATCATTCTACCATCACTATTACACAATGGCATTGGTTTGCAAAGTTGAAATGCAGTAATTAACCAATAAAGCATAAAACCTGCATTGTTAAAAATGCCATGGGATTGAATTTTCAGTTTGTCAATATATTATGCCATTGTCAAAAGAAAGAGCACCACATCTACTTTCTAGTAATGCTCGACATCATATTAAAACCAGGCCAAGTTTGACAAAAAAAGGGTCTCGACCCGAAGTGTCACCCATTCCTTCTCTCCAGAGATGCTGCCTGTCCCCGCTAAGTTACTCCAGCTTTTTTTTGTTTATCTTCGGTTTAAACCAGCATCTGCAGTTCCTTCTTACACATGACAAAGATAATGTTGCATTTCCATTTATAGGAGTGAACTATCATTAAAGAACATATAAAGTATTCATAGGAAAATTTACCTTCAATTAAAACGTCTCTAAGGTCAAAATCTGGTTTTCTACGAAAAACTTGAGGAATTTAATCTAATTTTGCAGATAAAAAACATTTGGTATTTAAAGGTTGGATCTGAAAGCTCGATCTTATAGTTGCACAAGTCGCAGCAACAATTTAATTCTCCCAGGCAACTAACTAAGAGAAAATTTCCAACAGAGGAGGGCCTGTAACTCGCGACAAGAAATATTTGTCACTATTTCTGTTGGACTACTGAAGAATTTGCCTGGAAGCTCAGATTGAAAGATTTGTTCATCTGCAGTGTAAATGGTGAGTTGGTGAAACAAGAGCCACTTGCATAAGGTACGTAACACAATAATGCATAAATTCACTGAGGTTGGAAAGGGATACTTTAATGTAAGTGCTTTGCTCCACCTTTCATACTTTTCATTTTCCGCTGCACACAATGTTGCTTTCATTAGCTAAATAAGCCAAAGGACAGGGCAATTCAAGATCCCATGGAGGTAAAACATAGAAATTATGTTTCCGCCTTAAAACAATGTCAGCAGATTCCTGTCCACAGAATAGCACCAATGTAGCACAAATACAAATGAATGCAATGGATGCTTCCATATTAATAGGTGCAGAACTGATAAGACATCATACATCTTTAAAATCAGTCTATTCAATTACAAAGCAAGTTACAGAACAAAAATAGAATCATAAATGTACAAAATATGAATTAATTAAATAGTCCACTCAGCCAAATATGATGTATTTGTTAAACATATATTTTAAATGTTAATTATTGCTGCATGATGATGCAAACTAAAGCACGAAAGAAATGCTAAATTTTATTTAATTGGATATGACAATGTAATATTTTTGGAAAATAAATCCATGCAATCCTCTTTGTGAATAGATTGTACAGCCAATATAGCAGATTTAAACTCTTTATTCAAATTAATTTGTACAGTAATAAAGAAAATTATCTGATTCTATTGAATGCATTACACTGTTTTTAAAATCTCATTATTTCTCTGGTTAACTTGCTACTTACCAATGTTTGGAATACATTGGAGCATTTTATGAGCACGAATGCTTTTTTTCTGATTGGATTATCATCATCAATTAAAATTACATCAGCTGTTGAATTTCAACATGAACTAACAAAGATTGCAACCAACACTGGGCTATCATGATAAGCAAGTTTTACTATGCAGCAAAAGCATCATTGAATTCATTATACTTAATACATAGGTTAATCTTTGCTACAGTTTGTAAAATGTCCATTAAATATGAATAGTTAAATAATATTACCATATCGTCTTCCATGACACTTGCTGAAAAGGATTATCATGGACTCAAACCATGCAGGTCCATCATTATTTCAAAACATGATCAAGCATTTAGGAAGCTATCAGCATTTGTCATCTTGCATTAAATGAGTTTCAATCCATTTCATTGACTCCCCTGTATTAATTTGCTGATGCTTGCCTAACACAGAGGTGGGATTCACACATCTCCTTTCTCAGGCAGTCCCATATTACTTGTAAAGCTTTTGTGTTTGAAATTTTTGTGCTATTTCTCACAAAGGAGCTCATTTAGTGCTGGATACCTAATATTCTAGGTCAGTTGATGGACATTTTACTTGGCGAAAAAACCTCATGAAAGGTTAAGGTTCGGCTTAATATAAGTTTTCACCCAAATATTGCAAAATTTATCATAGGGGCTGTGTGGAGTCACTGTGTCTGCAGGATGTAATCCGACATCCTGGTGTTGCTGGAGCCAATCTGTAGCCAACACAAAGCCCTATTTAATGCACTGCCACTCACTGAAGTACAGTAGCTCAAGAGAAGCAGTGATCAAGGCATTCCTTTGATTTTTTTTAAGAAAGATTATTTCTTTTAATTTACAACCTCAGTACATATTAACAAGTTGTTTTTAATATAATAATGTTATGATTTTTAAAAATAGTTTCTAAATTTGTTTCTGTGCATGTGTTTGCAGCTAAAGGATGCAGAGGATTGGAATCCAGTGCAGTGCAAATAGAAGGAACTAAATCATATTCTCACTCTAATGCAGTGGAGATTGCAACCTGAGTTATACTGGTTATACATCTCTTGTTGCTTGAAAGAAGTGCTTTTAATTCTATTTGCCATCCCTGGAAAGCACTGTGCTGAATTAATTAAATATTATTTATGGATCAAGTAATGTTATTTGGATCAATATAATTCAAATCAGCTGGAACTAGTTCTGGACACTTTCTCAAAACACTACGAAGTGAAGTACATTTTTTGGAAAAGATTGTCTGCTTTGGAACTATTTCTGGTTGGTTAAAATTAACAGAAATGTAGAAATCATCAAACCAAAAAAGTGACAAATGAAGCAAAAGCACTCTTAGCAAAGAATCCTTCACGCTCTCTTCATTAACTTTAATTGTGCTATTGAGCTCCCCAAAGAGCATTTTGTTTGGATTCTTTGTGGCTGTCAATTTTAAAAGTAATCCTCTAGCCTCTATGAAATATTACCTTGCACATCTATTATTATGCTGCAGTAATTGCAAAAAAAAGTTTAAAATGCATTTTTAATAGCTCCAGCAATATCGCATGAACCAAATGTCAAGATTAAATGCACAAAATAGAGCAAGAAGGGCGAAAGTAACCAATTGCGACTGACAATGGTATGCAATCGAATTTGATGAAATAATTTCAAATATTTCTCTCTGGTCTAATTGTGTTGAGAATAATGGAACTGAGAAAGAATGCAAAGTTTTTTATGTAATACAAATTCTGTTTTATGCTGTTTCTGGGTGATACTGAACCACTCATATCATGGTTTGATATTTTGCAGGTGGTGAAATAATAACTGAGAAAGTAGTGGTTATTTTACTAACTAATTGATTTAAAATATCAAATACATCAATATGCAACAGATGAATCAGCATAAGTAGTTTTGTCTAATGTTGTTTGCAGATTTAGGCGATTGTGTTATTATTTTTTTTTAATTTTAAGCTGAATTTTCTTTAATATTACATATTGCAGGGATTATATCACTTTTACAATTAAAAATCCAAAATTGCAGATGAATAATAGTGGCTTGTTGCACTATATTTTTTCATTAAACTATTTCAAGCTGTGTAAAATTATAGTTGTATATTATTTGGCGCCTTAACTTAAAATTACATCTTTCCTTGGTCATCTGTTGCTGGCCATGATTTGATCTTGCCTTTTCTACCTCCGTTTCCCAGTCTGAAGAATGGTTCCGACCAGAGACGTCACCTGTTCCTTTTCTCCAGAGATGATGCCTGACCCATTGAGTTGCTCCAGCACTGTGTCTATCTTCGGTATAAACCATCATCTGCAGTTCCTTCCCACACAACTTCAAATCACTTAATGTTTTGCAGGAAAATAGAGACAAATTTAGCATAAGCTGATCAATCGGCTTTGAAAACATGTGAGCAGAATTTGTGGAATGAATAAAAACAAGACCAGTTTTGAAGCAAACATACTGCAGGTTAAGAGATAAAACCAGGTCTAGCTGTGCTCAGCTTCAGGTTCCTGGGGGTCAACATCTCCGATGACCTCTCTTGGACCCACAATACCTCAACTCTGGTCAAGAAGGCTCACCAGCATCTCTTCTTCCTGAGGAGACTGAAGAAGGTCCACCTGTCTCCTCAGATCCTGGTGAACTTCTACCGCTGCACCATCGAGAGCATCCTTACCAACTGTATCACAGTATGGTATGACATTTGCTCTGTCTCCGACCGGAAAGCACTGCAGAGGGTGGTGAAAATTGCCCAACGCATCACCGGTTCCTCGTTCCCCTCCATTGAGTCTGTCCAAAGCAAGCGTTGTCTGCGGAAGGTGCTCAGCATCGCCAAGGACTGCTCTCACCCCAACCATGGACTGTTTACCCTCCTACCATCCGGGAGGCGCTACAGGTCTCTCCGTTGCCGGACAAGCAGGTCCAGGAACAGCTTCTTCCCTGCGGCTGTCACACTACTCAACAATGTACCTCGGTGACAGCCAATCACCCCCCCCCGGACACTCCTCCACAGGAAAAACACTATGTCTGTATACATGTAATAGATTTATTTATTGAAATCATATTCTATGTCGCTCTTCCAGGGAGATGCTAACTGCATTTCGTTGTCTCTGTATTGTACACTGACAATGACAATTAAAGTTGAATCTGATTCTGAACTTGAAGGATAGATAGGAAGTAGTGATATGCAGAGAAATGACGATGTGCTTAAAAAACGTGTTCTGACATTTGGCTGAAAAGAAAACAGGTAAATGCATATCAACACATAGAGGCATAAGCTTACACGAATCTTCAATATGTAATGTTCTGTGATATTATATGTTCACTGGCCCAGACTTTATTAGTAAAGCTTGCCGCCAACATCCCACTACCCATGCTCCATGGTCCTTCAAAAATAGCTGAATCCAGAAGGAAAACCTTGCTTGATCATAAAGCCCCAAATTCAAGATATGAGGCACAGAGTGCCAGCATAGCCTTTAATAATGTAAGTTAGTGAACTGGATTGGACAAATAAAGCACCATTCAAAAGATTCCAGTGGAAGCCTTTGGAAGCTGTCAATGTTTCTCACATTCATGAATATTAAAAAAATTATCAAAATGAAATCAATAATTAGCAAAAGATAATAATAATTATTTTGAATTAATGAAGGAACATCATGAAAAATGCACTTCTAATTTGTTCTGAATATCAAAGACACATCATTTAACAATGTTACTTACCTTATTATTTCCAACAGTGCTGTAGTCCTCATTCAAATTGTGCTTGTGGTTCTGCCCTAGAACTAGTCAGGATCTGGACTTGAGAGCAGATGCCCCAGTTCAATTTTTGCTTTACTCTGTGGGAAGTCTAGCAGCAGTGTGCAATCAGGAAATGGCCAGAGAAAGACACAAAGTGTTGGAGTAACTAAGCAGGTCAGGGGGGTGGAAGATTGCAACCTTCGTGTGGTCCACCCTGTTTCGACGAAGGCAATCAACTCGGCGTGCACAATCAAATAAGATCAAATAGAACAAGTTGTCCTACAACTTTGAGCTGTGCACGCCATACGCAAGAAGAAGTAGAAGCGGGTCAGGCAGCATCTTTGGAGAAAAAGTCTGAAGAAGGATCCTGACCCGAAACATCACCCATCCCTTTTCTTCAGAGATGTTGCCTGGCCTGCTGCGTTACTCCAACACTTTGTGTCTATCCTTGATATAAAACAGCATCTGTCGTTCCATGTTTCTACAAATGGCCAGAGAAGTTCAGTACATCATTTTCACACGAAACTCCTGAAAATTATTGGCAAATATCTGAGAAATTCCCACTGTACTTCACGAGAAATTTATTACAAACTGAGGGTGTGCCACAAAGCTTTATTATGCATCCTGATTATTGCGTCAAAATCAGTTGTTTCAATATTGATTGAAAGCAAACTGTGTTAAATATCTGTACATTGAATTGTGTTTTTTCTTAGTAGGCTGATCATATTCAGGGAATATATGCGGTGCTTTGAGATCAGTGATCATTACAGCTGAACCTATTCAATGATAATGCTTCATCAGTCAGGAACATGTATTGATAGTGAACTCCATAACATATTCCCTTCTTTAAAATTGAGCCTCTGGAGCATGCTACTCGAGATGGAGAGAGCAATTATTAGCCCAAATTCTTTGGGCTTTAAATCCATTATTCCAAGGCCTGGCTTTCAGAGGTCCCTAGGAGGTCATTATCCCAGATCAATCCAAAGAAGCCCTACAAGTTCCTCACCACAGAGGCAAGTGAATTATTCAACCAGTTAATTAGTCAACCAGATATTCAACCAGTGAAAAATTGAATGATTGTTCTCAAGTGTAAAGGGGTTAAACTCTGGAAAAAAAAAGAGTCTATATTGTATAAAGAGGACACTGAGTGACAGACTCCTTTGGAGAATATTAAAAAATAAATGACACAATTTTCACTTTAAGTTAAACCATGGGAGTACGCAGCAGAATTTTAATTATTGTAAAGTAAGTTTAAAACAGATTTTGTAAAGATTATTTGAAAAACAAATACATGAAACTATTTTGCTGAGCAGCTGAGCCAAACAATTTAAATATGGTAAAATGTGATAGATAGATAGATATAATTTAGATAGATATAATTTATTGCCACACAACCAGGGTTGGTGGAAATTTGGGTTGTCAGCAGCAGTACAATAATAAAGAACACACAATAAAACTGTAACACAAACATCCACCACAGCATTCATCACTGTGGTGGAAGGCACAAACATTTGGCCAGTCCTCCTCCATTTCCCCCCGTGTACAGGACCAGAGTCCAAGTCAGTCCAGGATCGGCTCTTCCTCACCGGAGACCGCGGCTTTAGATTGTTGTAGGCCGCAGGCCGGCGGTCGAGATTTAAAGTCCTCGCCGCAGCCAGAAGCACCGTAGACTGCAGGGCCGGCGGTCGAAGCTCCCCTCCAGGGGTGATGGTAAGTCCATGCCGGCCCCGCGGTAGAAGTTGGCCGCGGCCTGGCAGTGATGGCTTCTTCCCCCGGGTCCCCAACGTGAGATCCCGGGCTGTAGATGCCGCACCAGCTGGAGCTCTGCAGACCGCGACTTCAGGCTGCGACTTCAGGCTGCCGGCTGCCCCGGGCCAGCGAAACGGAGCGCTCCCCTCCAGCGAGGGCTCACCCGCTCCACATCGAGAGTCCACGCTGCGCCCGCCGTTGAAGCCCCGGGCACGTCTCCGGGAAAGGCCGCGTCGATCCTTGATGTTAGGCCACGGGGGAGGCGACCTGGAAAAAGTCGCCTCTCCATGGAGGAGGCGACCGAAGCGGTTTCCCCCTTATCCCCCCACACCACCCCCCACACAAAACACACAAAGAAACACAAAATACACACTTTAAAACATACTAAAAAATAAAAAAAAGCTTGAAAAACTGACGCGCTGCTGACATGGCTGCACACAGAGGAGCGCCCCCTACAGACTTGCTGCTGAAATGAGCAAGTAAGGAGCTAAGTTGGAAAGGTCAAATCTGGCATAAAGTTTTGTTCACTAAGGTGATGTACTGGATATATCCAACTTGTGGGAATGGCTTGTTGTTTAAATCTATGGCTGAATAGCTACCTTAAGAGCAACATTCTTGACCAAGAGTATAAGGTGGGAAAAGGATTCTATAATTCTTTGACCTAGCAGCCATCAGTATTTAATTGTTTCAGGTAAAGGTTTATTCATTTACATTCAGCGGAGTTTATGCCAGAATTCTGTAAGGGAGACTTGCTATCAGAAAGATTATAGGAGTACACATGCAAATGACTCATGTATTAGGTGCAGTTTTGAGAGGAAGGTTATCATACAGTACTATACCTGATTTATTCTGAAGAGCTTGCAAGCAAAGAGCAATGCTAGACAAGCCACTGGAAGTTAAGCTGCCCAGCCCACATAAATGGAACCATCAATTGCATTCAATTCAGGGATAGATCCAGCAGCAGATTTCAAAATAATATTAACAGGCCATTTACAGTGGGATTTTTTGCTGAAGGGACAGGTTTCTAGAGGGCTAGTATGGACATTGTGGGCCAAATTGATTATTGGGCTTGCGGCTCAGTCACTTAAGCCTGTTGTGCTGGCAGCTCACTCACTCACGGCTGGTGGGCTGGCAGTTGACTCACCGCTATTCCTTGAAATTCCATTTCAAGCCAGGTGCAAGGTCACCAAATTCAAGTGCAGTTTCGTACCATTTCAAGCAGGGTGCAAGGCCACTAAAGACAGCGAGTCATGACCTCTCCCTCCTCCATCTTGCAGAGACTGAGCCACGCCCACACTTCTGCATTTTATAGTCTCTCCCCCGCTCCCACCAGAAGGGGCATGGCCTTCATGGTGTGATTGACAGGAGAGAGAATCTCAACATTTCTAAAACACCAATAACTCTTTTATATTTCATCGATGGGAAAAATCCTCTGCACCTGATGAGCGGGGCGGGGGGGGGGGAGACTCTGAGTAAGATGGCCAAAAATCACAGCCGTATGTGGTAGCGTCTTTTCTAAAATGAATATAAAGCACAAACAGGAAGTGGTCAAGATTAGACTTTTAATTATATAGAAGGCAAGGCAACTTTAATTAGGCAAGGCAATTTTAATTAGGCAAGGCATCTGTAATTAGGCAAGGCATCTGTAATTAGGCAACACAGCTTTAGCATTTCCAAACAAAAGGCAACACAGCTTTAGCATTTCCAAACCAAACGCAACACAGCTTTAGCATTTCCAAACCAAAGGCACACAGCTTTAGCATTTCCAAACTATATTTTCAAACCACATTAAAGGCACTGACAGGTCAGTAAAACCACTCACAGTTTAGTAGACATGTGTTCAGTGTTATTCACAGTTCAGACTGAGAGACGTGACCTTCTCGCTCCCCCATCTTGCAGAGACTGACTGAGGCACTCAACACTTCCGGGTTTTATAGTCCCTCTTGAAGGGGCGTGGCCTTCAGGAGAGAGAATCTCAACATTTTTTAAACACTAATAACTCGTTTATTTTTCAACGATGGGAATAATCCTCTTGTCCTGCGCAGCGGAGGGGGACTCTGAGTAAGATGGCCAAAAATCATAGCCGTAAATGGCAGCGTTTTTTTCTAAAATCAATATACAGAACAACAGGAAGTGATCAAGATCAGACTTTTAGTAATATAGATAGATATATCAGTCTGAAAAAGCGTCTCGAACTGAAACACCACCTATTTCTTTTCCTCAGAGATGCTGAGTTAAGGGACTGTTCCACTTGGGCGTTATTTGCGTGTCATTCACGCGAAATCATTTACGCATAACGACGCACGAGTAACGCGTGCATGGCGCGTGGTGGCGTAAGCAGTGACGCGCGATAACGCGCGGTGCCCCAGGATTTTGGGATTCTCAAAATCCTCGCGCGCAATCTGCGTGACGCACAAATGTCGCCCAAGTAGGACAGGCCCTTTACTACAGCATTTTGTGTCTATCTTATTTTAAACTTTTTAATGTAATGTCAGAGAGCTAAACCTTCTTACTGTTTGCTGTGACCGAGTTCCTTTGAAATCTGTGCAGTATATGCTACAGTGCACATTACACCTTTTAACATACAAATATAATTTCACTGATTACACTAGTTCTTGATGATTGTTAATGGTTCCTACAAGGAGTCACATGGAACTAAATAGTCATTCCCTTAACAATTCTACTAAATCTTCATCTAATGTGAAGGTCAGTGAAAATTATAGCCTGATGTTCCGTTTTACGTATGGTTCAAGCATATAATCTGAACTTCCATGCAGTACACATCATGAATGGCATGATTAATGTATTACAGGGCCATTTATTAACGGGTTATTTACATATTTTAGGTAGATCAATGGCATGGATATGTGCATCTTTGTGTTACTGCAAGAAAAAGAAGAGATTCATGTGATGGTACTTTGGGTATGATACCTGTTTACAATATTCACAAAGATGATAAGATCGGGAATTATTTTCAAAGAATATATAGTCTATAATGTATGTCCACATTGTGTACAACAATCAATAATGACCAGTAGAAACAAAGAATTGCAGATGCTGGTTATTACACAAAAGGACACAAAGTGCTGGAGTAACTCAACAGGTCAGCCAACATGGACAACATGGGAAGGTAACATTTTGGTTTGAGACCATTCCTCAGACCTTTATAACCTTCCATCTTAAGATTCTTCTCCATTTTGTATTATTGCAATCAGAACCTCTGAAACTGAGGAAAAACATTAAAATCACTGAAACTTGATAGTCGATTCATAGCATTTTTTTAAAGATAGTTATAGTTCTATCTATTCCTCCTTGAAAAGATTGTAAAGAGCCAAAAAGCTGCTTTTCTGCACTCAATACAAGCTCCTTAAATTTTAGGGTTAAGAAACATTTCGATTGGTACATGGATAGGATAGGTTTAGAAGGATAAGGGCCAAATGCAGGCAGTTGGGATAAATAGTGTAGCTGGGACATGTTGACCGGTGTGGGCAAGTTGGGCCAAAGGGACTATTTCCAACGCTGTATAACTGTGACTAGATGACTGTATAACATTGCTGACCCAGGAAGTCTCTAAACCTCTTTTGCATTTCTGATATTTTCAGACAAGCTACATAATTCATGAAGGAGCCTGGCATATTCTTTCAAATGTGAATATTCTTATGATTCCTAAATTGCTTTGGGCCAATCCCTCTCCAGCATGGACTTGGTGAAGCTGATCCTTAAATAATATTCTTAAATACGGATGCGCTCAAAGGATTAACACTGCATAAATTCTTGAATGCCTTCATTTGCATTGGTGAAACCATATTACACCAAGCTCTCCTGTGGTTTTCAAACAAGTTTCTTTTGCCTCCTATACTTCCATCAATGCCCTGCTCAACATAAAGCTTTAAATAAACTGGAAATCAAAGCGATTCTCTCACCTGCTCTAATATCTAGTTAAATATATTAAAGGAATGAAATGGTCCTTTTAAATTTTAAACAGTTTAAACAATTATTAATTTCTCTGCTTTTTCAGTTTACTTTTTTTTCCCCAAATGGGAATTAATTGACCTCGTGAAAGCAAATAGTCAAAACAGTACTCCTGAAATCTGTAGAAGTTAGCAAGAGGAGCTGGGGACATGCCAAACTTCCAAAGCCTTCTAAGGAAGTAGAGGTATTGGTATGCTTTCTTGGCCATTGCTTTGATATGGTTAGTCCAGGACAAGTTGCTGGTGATAAGTTTTGACCCCAGCTTTTCCACTTCCTGAATTCATGGCTTTGAACACATTTTTTTTCACAGACACCCAAAGCTCCGCACATGAAATGGATGTAACACTGAATCACATCGTTAAATTCTGCCTTTGTTGGGGCAGGACTTTCTTGTGGTCCATGTCTTGCTCAATCTGGTTTTCGGCCCTCCGAGGGGTAGGTCCTTTGCTGTTTGGGTATAGATTCCTGGTGGCGGCGCGACTCGTTGCAGCGGCTCCTACAGCCTGTCTGTCTTTTTTTATTTTTTGTCTAGTTAAATGTAGTGTTTGGTGTTTTTTAAATACTGGTTTTTAAATGTGTATATGTGGGGGGCGGGGGGGGGGGAGGGGGAAACCGTTTAAAATCTCTTCCCTGTCCGGGAGACCCGACCTTTTCCCTGTCGGGTCTCCGTTGTCGTTGGGGCCTAGCACCGTGGAGCGGCCTCCAACCTGAACGACCCGGGTGCTCGGGAGACTGCGCTGCGGACTACTCACCATCGTGGGGCTGGCCGGCCTCGGAGCGTGGGGAGCGGTGGTGACTCGCTGCTGCGACTCGACTCCTGGGGCTCGGAGGCTCCAGCAACGCAGCCGCAGGTCTGGTGGACTGGGACATCGGAAGCTCGCGGGTCCGGGGGGAGAGAGAGACCGCTTCCCGGAGCTCCCGCAACGCGACTTCTCCAGCCCGTGTCGCGGGGTTGGAACGACACGGAGCGGGGAAGTACATCACCCGGCACAGCTTCATGGCCGTGGGACATTCCAGCGCCCGCCGGGGGCTCCAACTTCGAGACTTCTAGACCGGGAGCGGGGCCGTAAATCGCCCGGCACGGCCTAAAATGGCCGTGGGACTTATCATCGCCCGCCTGGGGCTTGGACACCGGGAGAGACATGGAGAGCAGGGGAGAGAAAAGACTTTTGCCTTCCATCACAGTGGGTTCACTGTGATGGATGTTTGTGTGAACTTAATTGTGTGTATGTCTGTAGGACATTGTTTTTGTTTGTATGGCTGTGGAAACAAAATTTCGTTTGAGTCTCACTGGGGCTCAAATGACAATAAATTTGTATTGTATTGTATTGTTGTAGATGTTCTTGAGTGTATGGAAGGTCTTATACATATTTTGATTGTTGGAGACTTACTGGATTTCCCACTCATTTCATAAACAATCCTGTCTTTTGGATTTCCAGACCATGCTCGGTATTTACAGTTGGAGATGCTAAGTGTTTCTTTACTGGTGCTAATTATGCTGGACTTGAGGGAAGAAGAAGCACAGAGGACAATCTATTATTCTTGGTGATTGGGAACTTTCCAGTTTTCTGTGAATCAGGCCAACGTTTCCATTCAAAATGACAGGAACAATAACATCTTTGTAAGGAGTCAGTATTATGGTCGAGGAGGTGCTGAAAGACCTAACACATATGCATTTAGACAAATTGCCCAGGCCTGATCAGATATATCCAAGGATATTGTGGGAAGCTATAAAGGAAATTGCAGGTGCCCTAGCTGAGATTTGTAAGATCATTAAATATGCGTGAGCTCACTGGCCTGGGAATTACAGGCCAGTGAGCCTAACATCGATTGTCGGAAAGTTACAGGAGAGTATTTAAAGGGATAAGATATACATGCACTTAGATGGATAATGGCTGATTAGGGATACTCACAAAACTCATTGAGTTCTTTAAGGATGTGACCAAAAAGATTGATGAGAGCAGAGCTGTAGATGTTGTACATATGGATTTCAGCAAGGGACTTGACAAGGTTTTGCATGGAAGGCTGCTCTGCAGGGATAAATCACATGAGATGCAATGAGAGGTAGCCAACTGGATAGAGTCATAGAGTGATACAGTGTAGAAACAGGCCCTTCTAACTTGCCCACACCAGCCAACATGTCCCAGTTACACTAGTCCCACCTGCCTGCGTTTGGTCCATATCCCTCCAAACTTGTCCTATCCATGTACCTGTCTAATTATTTCTTAAGCATTGGGATAGTCCCAGCCTCAACTACCACTTCTGGCAGCTAGTTCCATACACCCACCACCCTTTGTGTAAAAAAGTTACCCCTCAGATTCCTATTAAATCTTTTCCCCTTCACCTTGAACCTATGTCTGGTCCTTGATTGTTCCAATCTAGGCAAGAGATTTGGTGCATCTACCCAATTTATTCATCTCATGATTTTGTACACCTCTATAAGATCACCCCTCATCCTCCTGGGCTTCAAGGCATAGAGACCCAGCCTACTCAAACTCTCCCTATAGCTCTGTATTAATCTATGACTCTATGACTATTGTTCCCCCCCCCCTGCAGTTGTGGATGGATCCATCAACCATGTTGCCTCTGTTTCCCATTTCTGCTCTCGCTCCACCTCCCTGCAGTAGGAACAAAGATAGCATCCGCAGGTTCTCACCTTTACCTCACCAGCCTTCTCATTCAACACATCACTCTCCAACATTTCAGCCAACGTGATCCCATGACCGGCCACATCTTCCCATCCTCACCACTTTCCGCATTCTATAGAGACCACATAGACTGCAACTTCTGCAACTCTTGGTTCCCTCATCCCTTCACACCCAAACCACCCCTTCCCCAGGTACATTCCCTTTCAACCAGAAGAGATGTAACATCTGTCCCAACACCTGCTCCGTCACCTCTAACCTGGGGCCCCAGAAGTCCTTCCACATGAGACAAGCATTCATGTGCACCTCTTCAAAGACTGCTTACTGCATTTGGCACTCCTAATGTGGCCTCCTTTACATTGGTGAGACTAAACATAGACTAGACACTGTTTTGCCAAGCGTTTATGCTCTTTCTGCCAAGGCCTGCTGGATCTCCCATCTGCTAACCATTTTAACTCCCCTTCCCATTCCAATACTGATGTTTCTGTCCTCATGGTCAGGATGAGGCCACATGCAAATTACAGGACAAGCACCTCATGTTGCGCTTGAATAGCAATAACCCAACATTATGAACATTGAATTCTCGAATTCCAAATAATACCCCATTATGCCTCTCTTTCCTGTGTTCCTCCATTCTGGTACAAACCAATTTCTCTCATTATCTCCTACCCTTTCATTCACCCAGCTCTTTTACCCTCCTTCATTCACACGTTTCCATTCCCCAAATCCCTAATTTCCCTTTGATACCACTCCTACCGCTTCTCTCTATCAATGTCCATCCGTATACATTCCTCTTGCTTTACATTTCACTCCTCTTCCCTTATCTGACAACCTTTTATCTCCTTTGTCATTTACCCCACCCGTCTGCCAATCCAGCCTCCTGTATCCACGTATCAATTCCCAGGCTTTGTCAAGCCCCTAATCGCTTTTCCAGCTTTCATAATCAGTTCAAAATAGGGTCAGAACCCAAGATGTTACCTGCCCATTCGCTCCACGGATTCTGCCTGACCAGCGGAATTCCTCCAGCACTTTGTTTTTTGCTCAAAACTCCAGCATCTGCAATTCAGCACATCTTATCCATGCTGATCAAGATGCTCCATCTAAGCTAGTGCCGGGGTGGGAGATTGCAACCTTCATGTGGTCCACCCTTTATCGACGAATGCAATCAACCTGTCGTGCACAAACAGAAAATCAAACAGAACAAGTTGTCTTACAACTTTAGGCTGAGGACGGCATACGCAAGAAGAAAAAGAAGAAGAAGAAGCTAATGCCATTTGTCTGCATTCACTGTGAAGGTCCTGCCCTATTTTGACTTCCCAAAAAGCAAAACCTGACACATATCTGCTTTGAACTCCATTAGCCATTCTTCAGCTCACTTATCCAGCTGATAGAGAAACTGCTGTAGTTTTTCATAACCTTCTTCACTGTCCATTATAGTAGTGATGTTACAAACCGTACCTTCAGCGGTGCTGCACTTCTGCCATTGGCCGTGGGGGGTGGGGGGGGAGATTAAAATGCAGTTTTATACTGCTTGTTGGAGACAAATTTCCTCGGGCTGTTAGCTGATGAAGAAAAATCGATCGGACTTCCATTCCCGGTATATTAAAAAAATAATTTGCTGGACAATTTAATAATTGGATTAAAATAAAAAGCGACATCTAATGCCCTCAACATCTACAACGTGACGGATCGCAAGAACGGGACAAAACAAAGGGTAAGTTGTCTATTTTACATATAATCTTGCTTCTTGGGATGGCTTTAATCTAATTTTACGTTGCGAAAATGTTATTTGGGCCCCATAAGAACCGGCAGTGTCTTTCCTGGCGATATGGGGTTCAAATTCACCGCAACATTCCAATCGATCGCATTCCAGAAACACCCACTTGCAAGATGATTTTATATCGAAGTCACGTGAGTGACTACGTGAAGAGCCCGCCAGCCCGCATGCGCATCAAATATGTCAACGCATGGCGCGAGAATCAGAGCAGTTCGAAACTGCTCCAACAGGTAAGGGGAAATTTTTCTTTCAGGAACGGGCCGCTGCTCCGAAAATAGGGGCAGCAGGCCCGGAGAAGCTGGCACAGCTTATGCAGCTGCCACCGTGGAGGATCCGTACGTAGCTGGTGGTTTTCATTTTTCGGCTGATGGCGCAGACGGGACAGCGACCGCTGTGGAGGCTCAGCAGGAGCTGGCGGTTCAAAAATAGCGGCTGCCGGCTCGGCCGGGACAGCGACTGCCATGGCAGAATGGGCGGCTGTTCGGTGCATCTGACGGGCAATGCCTGTACTGATTGGAGTTCCGAAAGGGAGCCAGCTAGAGGCCTGAGGAGGCAACACCTGGCTCAGGGTTGCATTCTATTCCTTCCCTAAGAAACTCCGTTGAGGCTCCAGAAGGGAGCAAGGAGTCACTAGCAGGCGCAACCTGTCTACTGAGTAAAATAAATAAATAAAGAAATAAACAAACAAACAAATAAAGAAAGAAAAAATAAATGGATGATTAAATAAATAAAATGAAAAAAGGAAAAGTGCTCCTAGCTCAGGAGACATTTACAGGCTGTGACAGTCAGATGCCTGTGGGAGCAAAACCTGGTTCAGGGTTGCGTTATAATATCTCCCGCTCAGAAGAAAGGAGGCAATACCTGGCTCAGGGTTGCATTATAATATTTCCCGCTCAGAAGAGGTGGTTGTTGGAGATTCTTACATAGGTGACTCCAACTATGTGGATATCGATAAGGAAATCGAATCCCTGAACTAATGGAGAATTGCTTCATTTTAATCATATGAAGGAGCTACTGGCTCTTGTCACATATTTGCCATCCCTTTGGGGATAGGAGATTCACTGGAGGAAGATCTGGCTATGAGTATCCGGGAAATATGCCAGTCCAGATAACTGCCAGACTTTGGATGTTTCCATACGTCAATTTCATCAGTTGGGATATCTCAGTGATCATATGTAGGCAAGAATTATGTCAGCGAGTCCAAAAACTGCTCTGGAGTCATTACGGCCTTTTGCAAGTCAGTAGATGGGTCTCAACTCTCAGAAGTGCAGAAAGCTGCATTATCACTTCTCTGTAATACACAGTTGGGGCTATTGCCTTCGCAAATGCTATAAGGCATGAGATAATTCCCAAAATGGCTCATTTTTACTGGGCCAGTAATGTGCAGCCTGCACAGTATCTCTTCAGAGAGGACTTATGTAGCAAGTTGAAAACTTGCAGGGGGAATTTAAGGCAGCTGCGGAGGTGGAGTACCATCCTATGTGGGTAAAGCTCCAGTATTCTGGTGGGTTTTCACCCTGTATTCAAGGGGCAGGAAGCGCTGTTGAAGCTCCAGAAAGGAGCAGTCGGGAGTCACTAGCTGGCCTCGCAAGAACAGCTTGTTGAACCAGGCTTGCAGTATGGCAGGCGTGACCTGTCCAGTGAGCCCCGCTGAGGCTCCGAAGGAGCAGCTGGTCAAAGGAGCAGCCTGTCGATCCAGGCTGGGAGAAACTGGCAGCGCGATCTGCACAGTCAGCTCCAGCAAAGGCTCCAAAAAGACGGAAGGCCGCAGGAGTAGCCTGTCGAGGCAGGCTCGGAGTTATGGCAGGCGTGGGCTGTTCAGTGAGCTAAGGCTCCGAAGGAGCAGAAGAGGTCGAAGGAGCGGCGTGTCAAACCAGGCTGGGAATAACTGGTAGCGTGACCTGCACAGTAAAGTTCCAGCAAGGCTCTAAAGAGGCTGTAGGCCGAAGAAGTATTCTGTTCCATTGGGGTCAGAAATGCTGGCAGGCGTGCCTTGCACAGCAATATCGCCCTTGATCTCCGAAAACGAGCTGTTTGGCAAGCGTGGGACTGAAGATGTGGTCAGACAGGGTCTGCAATGGAACTTCGCTGAAGCTCCAACAAGCAGGTCAACCTGGTCTCAGAGACGCTAGCAGGTAAGGTCTCTTTATTAACTGCCGTAGAACACCGAAATGGAGGAGTCTGTCGCCCCGGGTTTGGATTTACTGGCAGCATGGTCTGTCTAGTACCTATCACTGTCTCTGGAGAAGAGCAGGTTGATGCAGAGACATTGGCAGGGTGCCTTGCATAGCAACCTCTGTAAGTTCCAAGTAGGAACAGCTTGGCTACCCTGGTTCAGGGTAGACCATCTTGGAACTGGCTGGCCATATGGAACATATTGACCAGGGAAGCACTGCCTCAACATCTGTGATTGAGGTTATCAGTAGAGTGAGGTAGTTTGAGGTTTCCCTCAACACATGCTTAATTCTTTCAGCTCAGCTAGTAGAGTTGCCATCCTCTCTGGGATAGATAGCTACCAGCAGAAAGCCGGTCTGGCATGTAGCATTTTTTATCTGACCTGCAGGTTCATGTTTTGAATAAAAACTATATATATAATAATCTGTAGGCTCTCAATACCAGTTTAGACTTTCTAACAACAGATGTGGCAAATCGGGTATCAGTTGGTTAATGTTGCAGCAGGCCCCAAAGCTCCAGGCAAATATTAATGTGCTGTTTTAAATCCAGCAAGATGTGTGTTGTATACTGTTTGACATCAGTGGACATGCAGGTGGTGACCCTTAGTCTGTTCATGATAGGGGTGAGTTTCAGGAAGTTTTGTTAATGCACAGAACACCTAATTAAATATGCCAAACAGGGTTTTGATAACATCTATTTACATTGTGCACTAAAACTTTGTACAATGTGAAAAACAATTCTGGGCCTATAAATTTGATAAATAATTAAAAGTGTTTTAATTTTTTTTATCATAAAACTGTTTAAGATCTAACGTTTTGCCTATGAGAAAGTCAACAGTATTTCTCTGGGATACAGCTCTGGACTCATCAAGCAAATATTCTTTCCAGACTGATGCTGGTGATAAAGAAAATGTCAGTAAAAATACTAAAGCAGCGTGTCACAGCAGCTTTCTGTCAGATAGAGGGAAAGGTAAAAAATGTTCTATCATGTCCAACAAGGTGTTCTTTTTGAGATTTAAAGATCACTGCGCAACTTTAAACATGTTTGTCACTTTCCCTGACTATAACTATCTGAAGCTTCACAAGAACTTTATCAGCTTGGTAAAAGAAGCCCATACCCATTTATCTCAGCCAGGTTCCCATCAAAGCCAACAAATAAATTAGAGTGTACATTTGATACAAATTGATTTCTTAACTGAAATAACAATGTTGTCCTCCCGGTCAGGCCATATGTCAATCACTCGCTGGTGTGAGTGAAAAGCTCAATCTGTCTCTCTGACAGAAATAGTCCTGACACATCTTGCCAAGGAATGGTAATAATCCCAACCCAGCCTTTGCCTTTGTGGACAAGCTATGATAAGAAAAATCAGTTCCTCCTGTCAGGCGGTGTGAAGGCTTGATCTGTGTTTGTTCGAACAAACCATTGGGCTAGGAGCTGCTGTCCCACTTTATGCAGAAAATGAGAGAAAGTAAGATCCCGCTACTGCCATACAGAAATGATCGCTATGATGAAGTTGAAGTGAGACCATTGAATATCTCAAGCTGATCTTATCTGCTGCCACAGAAATTAGATATTGGCAGGAGTCGTTGAGTTTGTCACACCTCAGGAGGTTAAAAAGGTTGGGAGGCAGTCTGCAGGCTAATTGGATTTGTCTGGGCTTGATAAACGGTGAAGGAACAATAGCCAGGAAAAATACATATATTGCATGGCATTTTTTGCAACATTTAAATTAGAAAATAACATGTTTTATTCTTGGCGATCTGATCATCTCATTTTTCTCAGTGTAACGTCCTGCAACGCTACTGCTGACAGCCATTTTAATCAAACAACATTTTGACCTTTAAAGTCATTCTATCTTAGCAACCCATTCCAGAAATTAGATAGGGACTTGATGAACCATTAAATCTGTCCTACAAATAATAAAAAATATAGATCCAGTTGTCCGCTGTTACGGCAAATGGTATGTGTACATGAGCAAAGTGTTTATAAAAATAATATAAAGTGTAAGCCTTAGAAATTTAAACTGCAACCAAAAGAATGCTGGAAACAGCAGGTGTATAAATAAAAGGGAGGTTAACACTTGGCAGGGATTTTTTAAAGAACATTGATGTTCTCATCGAAGATCTGCACTGAAACATTAACAACTGTTTCCCACTTCAATCGATACCATAAAGACCTCTGTTTTGCATACATAATAAAATTCTCTCTGAAAATGCTGTGCAGCAAATAAAGTTACATTAGCAGGCCCCTATACAAAGTGGTGTTGATCTTAAAAATATTTATTGTACATTGATAAAGGTTTCAGACAACAAAATATCAGAATCAATTTTGTAGTAAAAATGTTATAGAGTTCAAATTGTTTGTGGACCTCTCGGTATCTGTGGCTAAATTCAGCTAAAACCATCTACGAGTTTGCAGATGACACCACAATTGATCATTGCTTGGTTCCAAGCTTCCCCCCCCAGTCTAGTTTCAGTAAAAACACTGAATCAAGCACTTGAAACAACTACATTTTATTTTACCAAAAGCCCATTACAGATCAACTACTGTACCTATCCCACACAGGTTTGATCCTTGTGTCTGCCTGTTCAAGCCGTCTAGGCCTTGCTCAGACAGAGACACACCTGAAGTTCACACAGTCCCAAGCATTCTTCCAGAAGACCGACCCCGAGCTTCGTGATCGCGGACTTTTATATGTCCCGGGACCTCGAGGGGCCGAACCACATGGGGGTGGTCTCTCAATAACCCAATTACAGATATCGATTAACCCCATACTTAACAGGCATTCCCCTAACCCAATGATACAACAGTTCCATACATTGTATTCAAAACGGACTTCGAGAGGAAGCCAACTTAGAAACATTTACCCTGATTTAGAGAAAACCCAGACAAGGCTCAACACCTCATCCAATCAACAATTGGCAAAGTCAAACTCTGCAACATTATTTACAACTATTTACAAGGTGTATGTCTGGTTTGCAGCCATCCAATCCATTCTATGTATTTTGCACCAAATTGACAGGGTTTGCAGATCTTCTCATTCTTTGCTTGCTAATTGTATCAATGCTCCAGACACTCTGGCACCTCTCTGCATCTTGTCCCAGCTCTGCAGAGAGCAATTCCAATCTGACCAAATCTCCCAGCAACCCTGAAACTTAACCCCATATTTAAGTCCTAGCAGCTCCAATTTAGCCAGGATTAACACAATGATGGGACAGAGCACAGGAAGGATAAAGAGCACTTAAGGGCCTGTCCCACTTAGGCAATTTTTAGGAGACTACAGATGAATAGGCTGTTGCCACATGGTTGCCAGGGTGTTGACTGTATGATCTCCTCAGTCGCCCAAAGAGTTGTAGAGTCTTTCTGGTAACCGCAGAATTTTGAAATGTTCCAAATTTTTCAGCGACCGTTGTCTTGATGCCAGTGGGGCTAGCCTGATGTAGCCTGGTGCAGCACGATGTAGGTGCTGTCGCTAGGATGATGTAGGATGTCGCTAGGAAGACGTAGGTAGTTGCCGGTGATGACATCAGTGAATTCCATTAAATTTATATTATAGATAATTAAAATTTTAATGGTATTTTAATATTTTTGTATGCACAGTTGTATGTTAAAGTTATATTAAAGATAATTTAAATTTTAATGTTAGTATAATATTTTTGTCTGCACTGTTGCAAGTCGTAGGGGCGTACAGTCGCCGGTTTTTTGGCGACCTGCAACGACTATGACAGTCTCGTCAGTCACCTATAACCCTTACAAGCCTTTACAGCCGCACCACAGTAAGCATACTGTTGTGTTACCTCACAGCGTGGCTTGGGGACATGTTTAAGAAGGAACTGCAGATGCTGGAAATTCAAAGGTAGACAAAAATGCTGGAGAAATTAAGCGGGTGAGGCAGCATATATGGAGCAAAGGAAATAGGCAACGTTTCGGGTCGAGACCCTTCTTCAGACTGATGTGAGGGTGGGGGGGGGGGGGGGAAGAAGAAAGGAAGAGGTGGAGACAGAGGGTTTAGGGAGAGCTTGGAAGGAGAGTGGAAAGCAGGGACTACCTGAAATTAGAGGTCAATGTTCATACCGTTGGGGTGTAAACTGCCGAAGCAAAATATGAGGTTCTGCTCCTCCAATTTAAGGTGGGCCTCACTCTGGCCACGGAGGAGGCCCTGGACAGAAAGGTCAGATTCGAAAGGGATAGGGAGTTGAAGTGCTGAGTCACCGGGAGATCAGGTTGGTTATTGCGAACCGAGTGGAGGTGTTGGGTAAAGCGATCACCAAGCCAATGCAGTAGAAGGTGATTGGGGACAGCTGGCTTGGGGACAGCTCTGCCAAAGAACCCAATAAAATTGCAGAGTTGTGGATATGGCCCAGACCATCACACAAACCAGACTCCCAGCATTGACTCCATCCACAGTGACTTCTGCAGTTGTACAGTTGCAGAGAATGGAGCAGCTGGGCTTGTACACTCTGGAAGGATGAGAGGATATCTCATTGAAACATATAAGATTGTTAAGGGCTTGGATATGCTAGAGGCAGGAAACATGTTCCCGATGTTGGGGGAGTCCAGAACCAGGGGCCACAGTTTAAGAATAAGTAGTAAGCCATTTAGAATGGAGATGAGGAAACACTTTTTCTCACAGAGAGTGGTGAGTCGGTGGAATTCTCTGCCTCAGAAGGCGGTGGAGGCAGGTTCTCTGAATGCTTTCAAGAGAGAGCTAGATAGGGCTCTTAAAAATAGCAGAGTCAGGGGATATGGGGAGAAGGCAGGAATGGGGTACTGATTGGGGATGATCAGCCGTGATCACATTGAATGGCGGTGCTGGCTCGATGGGCCAAATGGCCTACTCCTGCACCTATTGTCTATTGTCTATTGTCACACATTGTATTGGCTTAATTGTATTTATGTATAATATTATCTGATTTGATCAGCTAGCATGCAAAACAAAACCTTTCACCGTACCTCTGAACATGTGACAAAAATTCTAAAAATCTAAATCATCATCGTTGAAACCATCATGGTGTGGGCACGGTGCCTTACAATGGTATGTATGACAGTGATCGTAACTTCTTCTGAAGTGTGGATGGCCGTTGGCTCGCTCGGAGCTCATCCACTCTTTGACAGGTCTTGTTTTTGGTCCTGCTGAGGGTCCACATCCCCCACATGGCAAACCAGGTGGGGGAGACGGTTTAGTCGTTGACTATCTGACCATGGAGCAGGTAGCACAGGGTTACATGGTACTCATAGCAGGGGAAACTGCCCCTGACCTGACCTAAAATCTAAACCAAACCCTATTTTCCATACATATGTTCATTTTGTAGGTAAAATATATTGGTTTCCATTCAAATTAATTTAGTTTTGTTTATTGTCACGTATAGTTTGAGTATTACCATCCAATCCCTGCACCCCCAGGAGAGTTGGAAGAAGGATTATGAGGAGAGAAAAATGAATTCAGGTCATAAATCTGACTTTTTAGCAGAACAATTAATAGAACCTCACAACCTGAAACCATCAATAATATATTGTAAGATGTATGGCAAACTCTAATCCACTTCATAATGTGTTTACATTTCGCAGGTCTTTCACCCAATACATTCGCTTGATGCAAAGGGATCTTGAATTAAAAAAAACATACTTATAGCAATCATTCGTAGGCCACTCATGCAAGTTCACCTGTTTCATTCTCCACATATGCCGCATGATCTACAAAACATTTCAAGCTTATCTTAATTTTATTCCAGGTTTCCAGAAACTATGGTGTTTTGCTTTTGGATCCAATGTTTACATTTGTTATCATTTGTTTTAAGTACAATAAGTAATTGGAAATTTTACAATAAGTAGTTTCTGCTGACTGGTTAGCACGCAACAAAAGCTTTTCACTGTACCTCGGTACACGTGACAATAAACTAAACTGTTATTGAATTATATCTATCAGAGGGTGTCCATTATACTTTCCAATGCCAAAGAATCTGTTTAGATTAATAATTCTTTGTTTTTTAACTAGACAATCATTTGTTGTCATCTGAGCCTTAATGAATGCAGTTTCATTGAACTCGGGTCCCTTGGGCTTGAAGCTCATGTTGCCAAAGATATGCCAATAAAAGACTTTGTAGGGATGGAGGGAGAGATTTAATGAGTGAATCAAGATGAATGAAAAGGCATTTTACAATTCTAGCCTTATTTTTGGTGACCCGCCTGTAAAATGGCTCTAAATAAAAGAGGTCCTTTGTTTTGATGTTTGGCTGTGAACAACATACACTCAATGAGCTGGAATTTTGCCATTTATAAACTATTAAATGCTGATTTAAACAGCATACAAATGTGTTTCATTAATTCTGTAAAATACTAATAAAAGATATTTACTGTAAATTACAATAATATAACATATGCTTATAATAGTAAACAAAAAACTGAAGAGCTTTCCCACTGTTCAAACTTCAATATTTTGGTCAGTGACTAATACTGAAAATACTTCCAAGAAATAAATCAATTAAGATTTATTTCAAGATATGTTTTTTTTAACTTCAGATTTTAAAAAGACTCATTGGTGTGTTCATTTCATAATATTGATCTATTTTCTTCTGGTTAACGTCTGGCATATTACGAACAACCCCAATCCACCATTCTTTCACCTCTCTCATCATAGTTTCCCACCCTGGTGTGCACCCATTTCTCCTACTATCCTGCCCTTTTCCCCTTTGTTCCCTGTCCCCCACCACCTCTATCTCTCCCTCTGTCATTCTATTTCACCCCGTCCTCTCCTCTCCTTATTTGACTCCCTTTTGTTTTCTTTTCATCCCTAGCCTTTGTCCACCCATCTGTCAATTAAACTCCCAGCACCTGTATCTACCTATCAATTGTTTAGAAGTATGTAAAAAGGGCCCCGACCCAAATCGTCACCTATCCATGTTCTCCAGAGATGTTGCCTGACCCGCTGATTTATTCCAGCGCTTTGTGTCCTCCTATCAATTGCCTGGCTTTGATCCGCTCCCAATCTTTTCCAGCCTTTTCCCTCCTTCTATAATTAGTCTGAAGAAGGGTCACAATGTTATCTATCCATTCTCCAGAGATGCTGTCTGACCTTCTGAATTACACCAGAACTTAGTGATTTATTTAGTTTATTTTGATTCTTTGCTGCATTTTTATTTAGCTTTCAATATCAATATCAATATCAGTTGTATTCATCACTTGCACATAAAGTGCAAGTGAAATGAATTTGCCAGCAGCGGTACAATGAAAAAAGAACACATCAAAACACAATAATAATTTAACACCAACATCCACCACAGCATTCATCACTGTGGTGGAAGGCACAACATTTGGCCAGTCCTCCTCCATTTCCCCCCGTGGTTGGGACCTCAACCCTCCGCAGCCGCCGCTGCAGGCGTCCAGATGAGTAGACAAAGTAAAGTCCAGGTAAAGTCCAGGTAAGTCCTGAATCGGTGCCTCCCCACCGGAGACCGCGGCTTCAGGTTGGTTCAGTTCACATCAGTTCTGATGCAGCTCACATCACTCTGGACACTGAGTCAAAAGATTTAGTCTAAGAATACAAATGAAATCTGAGTCACCCAGCTTCATTATAATGTTTATATGACAAGCTGACCTTGACATGGGTTGTCTGACACTGCAACCTTTCTACAAAAGCCAGAAGGGTGGATTGGAGCACTGTTTGAGATTTTTAGCGAGTTAATATTCTTTCAATCCGGCCAGTTCTCGAGCTTAGAGTTACATTGTTTTTAGTTTAGTTTAGAGCTACAGCATGGGAACAGGCCCTTCAGCCAACAGAGGGCTCTGTGCCAACCAGCGATCCCCACACACTAACACCATCCTACACACACTAGGGACAATTTACAATTTTACCAAGCCAATTAACGTACAGATCCATACGTCTTTGGAGTGTGGGAGGAAACCAGAGCACCCGGAGATAACGCAGGTGATCACAGGGAGAACGTACCAACTCTGTACGTAGGCAGGTTCATACCTGGTTCTCTGGCATCAGCTTTACCGCTGTGCTACCGTGTCTTCTGTTAGTGTGATGGATAATTAGAATAATAGACAGTAATCAGATATTTTAAAATCATTCTGTTTCTCTCCAGAAATCCAACTGTGTCTATAAACTATCTATCATAGTTGGGGGCAAAAGGGGGTGGGGAGGGGGGGGGGGGGAGGGGGGGTGGTAATAGTGATAATTAAATAAAACAGAAAAAAATCCTCAACAGATCAGGCCGCATCTGTGGAAATAGAGATAGTTCATGTTTTATGTTGGTGATCTTTTATCAGAACTTTTAAAGATAGAAGGTCAATTAATCTATGTTGCAGAGAAGGTGAGGGGACGATGACCAGTACTAAAGACTGTCTGTAATAGGGTGACATGCAGTGGCCACTAAAGGGCAATGGCACTCCTGTGTCTGTGTAATGTGTTGCTAATGTTGTGAGGTCTTAGTGATGCTGCACAGTCTGACCTGCTGATATATGGATGAGAGGAAGAGCAAGCAAAAGGGGACCGACCCTGATACAAACTGATCCAGTGCTGATAATGAAATGTGTGGCTGAGTTCGATCATGAAGTCAGTGCTGCAGCATTGCCGTATTAAGAGCCTGTCCCACTTACATGTCCTTGGCATGCAAATTACGCGACCTCGTGGTCGCGTTGAGCCGCGACGGTCCCGCGAAGGTCGGGCGCAATTTCATGCGTACGCACAGCCGTCTGGAGCGCTTAACGTCATTTGAAGATGGACACAAAGCTGGAGTAACGCAGCGGGACCGGCAGCATCTCTGGAGAGAAGCAATGGGTGACGTTTCGTGTCGAGACTCTTCTTCAGTCTGAAAAGAAGGGTCTTGACCCAAAACGTCACCCATTGCTTCTCTCCAGAAATGTTGTCGGTCCCGCTGAGTTACTCCTGCATTTTGTGTCTATCTTCAATTTTCTTGGCCCCGCTCTGGGAGTAGAAGTGGGGGCGGATCCGGACCGCAGCGGCCGTGAGCCCCAGGCCGAGTTCGGCAATCGTTTACCTGCTTCTGCTGCTGTTGAAGTGAGAAGTTGCGTCGCACCAGGGTCTTGGGCCTGTCCCACTTTGGCCGTCAGTTCCGCGACAGGCCATTGGCGCGCAAAGATTTTGTTCACTACAAAGATTTTGGTGCTCCGCACGATGTCGCGCACATCTACATATCCCTCCGCATTTCTAAGTGGGACCTGCCCCGTGCGGCCATACGATGCCCATGCGCCTCAATGCGACCACGAGGTCGCGTAATTTGCATGCCAAGGACACGTAAGTGGGACAGGCCTTTTACTCAGGTAACACTGCCGCATCATTAAAGATATACTTCACACTGGTGTCATAATCTTATGTATTTTGTTTCAGGTCTATTACAGAACATAGCTGGAAGATAGGTGGTAAGGGAATTCTGTTTTTCTAACCCTGTTAACACATCCATAGATATTTTCTGCAATTTAATCTCCTTTTTAGCGCAGTATCAAAACATTACTCCAAAATGGCTATTCATATTTCGCATCATTAGGAAATACCTCATTTCTTTTTCTTCGCCAAAACAAGGCATTCATTTTGCCTCTAGGTTGGGCACTTTTTATTAATCCTTAAATTATGACATCTGGAACAATTTATTTGTGCACATGAACTATCACCTCCATAAATCAGTTACACCATCACAGTCCACTTACAAAAAGAGTGCTGTAATGAATGGAGTTCAGAAAGGAAACAACATGATGAATGGTTTTATTGTAATTATGATGATTTTTCTAGTGGCCAATTTAATAGTCATAAATGATATCTATAATGACTGTGACTGAGGTAAACTGTCAATCCATATATTCTTCATTCTGTGTGCGGTCTTTGACTCATTTGATCACGTCATCCTTTTCTGCAGGCTTGTCGTTCATCTGGGTGGGATTGTCTCACATAATTCAATTACTATCTCTCTATAACCAGAGAACACTCTTTAGTTTATTTATTTACCAAATGATTACTTCTGGAGATCACAAAGTTCTCACATGATTTAGTTACAAGAAATGTCTGCACAGTGGAGCAAAGAGTGATGCAGTGGTACAGCTGGTAGAGCTGCTGCCTCACAACCCCGGTTCAACCCTGACCTCAGGTGCTGTCTGTGTAGGTTTTGCACGTTCTCCCTGTGACCACGTGGGTTTCTCCAAGTGCTCCGGCTTCCTCCCACATCCCAAAGACATACTTGTTTGTAAGTTAATTGGCATCTGTAAATTTTGCCGAGAGCGTGGGGAGTGGATGAGAAAGTGGGATAACATAAAACTGGCGTGAATAATTGATCAATGATCGGCGTGGACTCAGTGGAACAAATGGCCTGTTTCAATGCTTTATGTCTAAACTAAACTGAGACAATAAACAAAGCTAAATTAAACTGCAGATGCTGGAATCTTGAGCAAAATCAAAGCGCGCGAGGAACCCAGTGGGTGAAGCAGCATCAGTGGAGGGAATAGACAGCTGACATTTTGTTCTCCTGCCTTCTCCCCATAACCCCTGACACCCTTGCTAATCAAGAATCTGTCAATCTCCAGCTTAAAATTATTAATTGACTTGGCATCCACAGCCGTGTGTGGCAATGAATTACACAGATTCACCACCTTCTGACTAAAATCATTCTTCCTCATCTCCTTCCTAAAGATATATCCTTTTATTCTGATGCTATGACCTCTGGTCCTAGACTCTCCCACTAGTGTGGGATACAATTAATTATGCTATTAATTATGCTATAGCATTATATATACTATCTCAATTCACATTGCTGTTAAGTGCATAAAATGGGTAATGTATTACTGAGTTAATAGTGAGATCATTAGCTCTGCAGCTTTCCACATAAGATGTTGTCGTGGTTTCAATATATCCATACTGAAGAGTCAATAAGACCTAAGAGAAGAGCTCAACTTTTATTGACTGTTAGTGGAATTGGTCATTAAGCACTTTTGCGAATGATTGAAGCTAATTTAATGAAGTCGTTCTGTGCAGTAATATCAACATAGATTTAGTTTCACCTTCTTTCTTTAGAGGAGGAGGGAAGGAGTAATCTGTAGGCGCTCAGTCCACCTGAACCTACCTGATCTCCCGGATGCTAAACACTTTAATTCTCCTTCCCATTCCTACACAGACCTTTCTGTCCTAGATCTCCTCCATTGTCAGAGTGAGGCTAAATACAAATTGGAGGAACAGCATCTCATATTTTGCTTGGCCAGCTTACAGCCCAGTGGGATGAATATTGATTTCTCTAACTGATTTACCTCGGCATTCCCGCTCTCTCTATCCCCCCTCCCCTCCCCCCCCCCCTCCCCCACCACCCAAGTCGCACCAGCTTCACATTTTCACCCAACAGACAGCTGACAATAGCATGTTTCCTTTATCATTGTTACTTTTATGCATATCTTTCATTCATTGTTCTTTATCTCTCTAAATTATTGTCTATATCTCTCATTTCCCTTATCCATAACTAGTCTGAAGAAGGGTCTCGACCCGAAACGTCACCCGTTCCTTTTCTCCAGAGATGCTCCCGCTGAGTTACTCCAGCTTTTTGTGTTTATCTTTGGCATAAATGAATAGTTGTACAGTATAACCAGTATATACAGTAGCACAGCGGTAGAGTTGCTGCCTTACAGCGCCAGATACCTGAATTCTATCCTGACTATGGTTGCTGTCTGTACGGAGTTTGTAAGTTATCTTTGTGATCGTGTGGGGTTTTTCCTGGTGTTCCGATTTCCTCCCACACTCCAAAGCCATACAGGTTTGTAGGTTACTTGGCTTCTGTAAATTGTCCTCAGAGTGTAGGGTAGAACTAGTGTACAGCTGATTGCTGGTCGGAGGGTCTTGGTGGGTTGAAGGGCCCGTTTCCCAAAAACTAAAAACAAAAACAAACAGTGTATTTAGGTTTAAGAAAGATCTGCAGATGTTGGAAAAATTGAAGGTAGACAAAAATGCTGGAGATACTCAGCGTGTGAGGCAGCATCTATGGAGCGAAGGAATAGGTGACGTTTTGGGTCGAGACCCTTCTTCAGACGTTAGGTGACCTAATTTCAAAATTAGATGTTAATTTTATAACTTTGGAATTCTAATTGGAAATCTCATCTGCCACAGCCATGGGAATTGAGGGTATAATTTCTTCTTGTGGTTGAAAATACAGTCAAGGTAAATCCCCCTACTGCACTGTCTACGTCTAGGAGAGTTAAATCATCAGCAACAGTTGCATGAATTTCTTATCGATGCTCCTGGTGGGCAAGGTTTACCAGAAAAGGCAAACAATTGGTAAACTGCAGGCTTAGAAGATTTTTGAAATGCAAGCCAAAGGCAACATTGAATTATCAGCTAGGCTTGAATCTGCTAAATTTTAAGAATCCTCATCTAGTTTTTGGTTCAGTAAAGACCAGGAAACTGCTAATAATTTTCTGAACCAAATTGCAGATGATACTTAAAACTGGAAAAATAATATCAAGTGAGCTCTGGCTGCAGTAGAAGTAATGGAGAGGGATTTTGTATGAAGACAGGTCTTATTCACTTTCTGGCAACAGTGCACAAGAAAGCACTGGGGAGAGGTCTCAATAATTCTCTCACCCATAACCATAATGATAATTTTAGCCTAATGTACTGGGTGGGATTTCATTGGATGTGAATGCTGATGTTACACTCTACCAATCTTATGTGCCAGAATTTATTTGTTTAGTTTAGTTTAGAGACACAGAGCGGACACTGGTCCTTAGGCCCACCGAGTTCACACTGACCAGCGATCCCCGCACACTAACACTATCCTACACACACTAGAGACAATTTATACTTATAACAAGCCAATTAACCAACAAACCTGTACGTCTTTGGAGTGTGGGAGGATACTGAAGATCTCAGCGAAAACCCACGCGGTCTTGGCGAGAATGTAAAAACTCCGTACAAACAGCATCCGTAGTCAGGATCGACGGGTATCTTTCTAAGGTAGCAACTCTACCGCTTTGCCACCATGCCGCCCTGTATAAAATGAACATTGCACCCAATCCTATTAATTTCTGATTCATTTCTGAACATTGGAAAATAAGGAAATATGGGCAGAAGGGGCCACTCAGCCCATCAAAAGAGCTCTGTTCAATTTGATCAAGGGCGATCTATCCCAGGCCGCATCTCTCTGTGCCAATTCCCTATAACCCTCAATTCCCTGATCTTTCAAAAAATTATCAGTTAGGTTACATCCATGAAAAAGGCAGGTGATGAAAACGATTCTGCAGCGCACTGAATGACTCCATATCAGCATTCTGCAGTGCCTTCAATAACAATATAGCTTACGCACAATCTAAAATTAATAGTATTATGCACCACTTGCAGGCTATGTTTTAAAAATGATAAATTCCATAATTCAAACAATAGCCAACAAAGCGACTCCAAGATTTCCCATTAATCACTATTCATGTTTTAGAATTAATCGTAGTTTTGGCATTAGAAATGTTGAAGCACTAACAAAGGTACAGATTAATTTTAATTACACTTGCGATTTGGCCTTGATCATGAAAGATTTGTATATGCTCAACAACATCCTGGTGATAACTACAAAGGCGATCATCAAGAATATATAAGGTAGTTTGATCTGTTTCATTTTTAATGGTACGCTTATATCCTTCATTTTACAAATGGTGATAGGACTCCCACAGAGCAATGGCAATGCTCTCTCCAAATAAAGCTGAGCTGTATGCGCAGCAACAGTGATTCTGAGCCCTTACACCACTCCAAAGCTCCCTGGATGCTATGGTGTGTTATGAGATTTTCAGAAAATCTTGGCAGAAAAACTGAACTGTTTAAAAGTGAAATCACAATCCTAAATACTTCATGTATTTGGATTTTTCATTCTAACACAGACAGAGGCCACTTCGGACAATTGAATCTGTGCCCACACATAAAGCAATCCCGTTCCACACTAACTTTTTCTGTAAACTATATAACTATATCACCACATTCCCACCACATTCAATAGGCAACATTGCAAAAACTCCACTGCCCCAGTAAATATCAAAGTCAAAGTCAAATTTATTCGTCACATGCACCATCTAAGGTACAGTGAAATGAATTTGCCATGCAGCGATACAGTTTGAAAAAGAACACGCAATACACAATAGAATTTAACATAAACATCCACCACAGCATTCTTCACTCTGGTGGAAGGCAACAAAGGTCCGTCAGTCCTCTTCCTTTGGTTCATCCGTGGTCGGGGCCATAAACCCTCCGTAGTCGCCGCTACGGACGGCCGGATGTACAGGCCCTCTCGTCGGGATGATCGAAACTCTGACGTCGGGACGGTTGAACACACTCCGCGGCTTGGAGTGCCCGAATCGGCCATTTTCTTACTGGAGACCGCGGCTTGAGGATGTTATAGGCCGCCGGTCGGAGCTCTTCTCCGGCAATCCCCAGCAAGGGATCCCAGGATGGTAAGTCCACGCCCCACCCGCAGCTAGGAGCTCCACAGACCACAGCCCCATGATGCCAAAGTCACCATGCCAGCGATCGGAGCACTAATTTCTGGCAACCCCCCCGCTCCTCAATGGAAAAGTCCACGCTGTGCCCGCTGCTGAAGCTCTGGGCCCGACTCCAGGAAAGGCCGCTCCAATCCAAGATGTTAGGCCGCGAGAGGGGAGGTGGAGAAGCGACATGGAAAAAGTCGAGGAAGCGACTGAAAAATGGTTTCTTCCTTTTCCCCTCAACCACCCCCCACACAAGACATACCGAGAGACACTAAAACAAACATTTGGACATTCTAAAAAAAAAACAAAGTCGAAATAACGAACACGCTGCTGGCAGGGCAGCCGATTCGCAGCGCCCCCAACCGACCATCATATGCCAATTAAACCACAAACTAGTGAAAAAGCTGCTCACATACATGCATATGCACACACACACTGTCACCCACATATAAATATGTATGCATGGACACACACCATCACATCCAAACAAACACACAAACAAACACACGCACACATAACTTTGTATATGCAGTTCCAGCATGTATAGCCTTTGTGGTCCCACTTACAGTGCATTCAGAAAGTATTCAGACCCCTTTACTTTTCCACATTTTATTGCGTTACAGCCTTATTCTAAAATTGATTTTTTTTTAAAATTATCATCAATTTACACACAATACCTCATAATAAAAAAGCGAAAACAGGTGTTTAGAAATGTTTGCAAAGTAATTAAAAATAAATAACAAATATCACATTTACATAAGTATTCAGACATTTACTCAGTACTTTGTTGAGGCACCTTTGACAGCAATTACAGCCTCAAGTCTTCTTGGGTATGACGCTACAAGCTTGGCACATCTGTATTTGGGAAATTTCTCCCATTCTTCTCTGCAGATCCTCTCAAGCTCTGTCAGGTTCGATGGGGAGCATCGATGCACAGCTATTTTCAGGTCCCTCCAGAGATGTTCGATTGGGTTCGTCCGGGCTCTGGCTGGGCCACTCAAGAACATTCACAGACTTGTCACAAAGCCACTCCTGCGTTATCTTGGCTGTGTGCTTAGGGTCATTGTCCTGTTGAAAGGTTAATCTCCCCCCCAGTCTGAGGTCCAGAATGCTCTGGAGCAGGTTTTCATCAAGGATCTCTCTGTATTTTGCTCCGTTCATCTTTCCCTCAATCCTGACTAGTCTCCCAGTTCCTGCCGTTAAAAAAAATCCCCACAGCATGATGCTGCCACCACCATGCTTCACTGTAGGTATGGTATTGGCAGGTGATGAGCCAGGTGGTTTCTCCAGACGTGACGTTTGACATGCGGTGGTCCAGCCCCTCCTGAAAATACCTAACCTCGACCCCACCTTGCCAAGCAACCAGACCTAGTTCAAAACAGCCTTTCCTTTTAAAAGTCCTTGAAAAGGTAATTTTAAGTCAACTTATGCCCTACCTTCACCAAAATACTATCTTGGAAACTTTCCAATCAGGGCCCACCACAGCACAGAGTCTGCCTTGTTGAAGGTACATAATGACCTACTGCTCACCATTGACTCCGGCGACTGTGCAATCCTGCTCCTTCTGGACCTCAGCGCAGCATTTGATACTGTTGACCACACCATCCTAATTGGCCGTCTCCGGTATGGGGTTGGTATTGATGGCACTGCCCTGAGCTGGTTCATCTCCTCCCTCAAAGGTAGGAGTTTCTCTACTAACATAGGCAACTCTTTCTCCTCCCCAGTTAGCCTCTGCTGTGGGGTTCCACAAGGTTCCATCCTTGGCCCCATTCTCTTCTCCCTGTATATGCTCCCCTTAGGCCAATTCATTCAAAGGCACGGCATCTCCTTCCATTACAATACAGACGATACACAACTCTATCTCCTCCTGAAGCCCAACAACCGATCAAATCTACTTAACCTTATCCACTGCCTTGAGAATATAAAGTGTTGGATGGCCCAGAACTTCCTCCAACTAAACGAGAGTAAGTCTGAGGTCATCCTTCTCGGCCCCTCGGATTCAATCAAAACGATAGCAGGCAGCCTTGGAAGCCTTACCCCATTACTCAAACCTCACATCAAAAACCTTGGCGTTATATTTGACTCAGCGTTGAAATTTTACAAACAAGTCAATGCCGTGGTAAAAGCTAGCTTCTTCCAGCTTCGGACAATAGCTAAAATAAAACAATTCCTCCAGTTTGACGACCACCACACATTTATCTCCTCCCGCCTAGATTACTGCAACTCCCTTTACACTGGCATCAGCCAATCTTCCCTGTCCCGCCTGCAACTGGTCCAAAACGCCGCAGCGAGACTCCTGACGAGCACCCGATAAAGGGACCACATCACCACGATTCTGGCCTCTCTCCACTGGCTCCCTGTGCGGTTCCGAATAAATTTCAAGATCCTTCTTTATGTTTACAAAGCCCTTAACGGGCTTGTCCCCACCCACATCAAAAGTCTGCTTACCCACCACACCACCTCCAGGTCCCTCAAATCGGCCGACTTGGGGTTACTGAACATCCCTTGGTCTAGGCATAAGCTCAGGGGTGACCACGCCTTTGCGGTTGCAGCTCCTAGACTGTGGAACAGCATCCCTCTTCCCATCAGAACTGCCCCCTCCATCGACTCTTTTAAGTCGAGACTTAAAACTCATCTTTACTCTCAAGCCTTTTTTGAGGTCCTCTGAGAGAGGGCTATATTCATATTATGAATGTACTTAATCTATGAACCACTGTTGTATAACGTTAGTACCTCCACCAATGTAAAGCACTTTGGTCAACGAGAGTTGTTTTTTAAATGTGCTATAGAAATAAAAGTGACGACTTGACTTGACTTACTGCTCCACTCAGAGTTCTGATGTTCGGTCCCAACCCAAAACATCTGCAATTTCTTTCCTTCCACTGATGCCTCTTGACTCGCTGAGTTACTCCAGCAGTTTACGCTTTGCTCCAGATTACAGCATTTGTAGTCTTTTATGTCCCCATGAGAAATCGGAAGTGGCGGCGTTGGGAACGGCTGCGGCTCGCCTGCAGTCCGTTTGTTGTTACTTTTTTGTGTTGTTTTTTTCCGTTTTGTCTAGTTGTGTTTTTGGTTTTTAGGTTGTGTTTATGTGGGGGGGGGGGGGTGGGGGGTTGAAACGGGTTTGCTGTCTCTCCCTTGGGGGGAATACGACTTTTTACGTTCTGGCGGCGGTGACCTGAGTCCTGGGTTCAGCCGCGGGCCAGTGGCTGCGTCCGCTGGACTGGAGGGCGGCAACTTCGACCACCCCGGGCCGCGGTGTTTGAGCCGGCCCGTTGCGGGGTTCGGTGAGCCGGGACTGATTTACCATCGCCCGGTGGGGAATCGCCTCAGCGCAGAGGGAGAAGAGGAGGGAAGAGACTGCAGCCCTAAGATTTTTGCCTCCACCACAGTGAGGTGCTTGGAGGACTCACTGTGGTGGTGTTAATTTGTGTTTATTGTTGTTATTATTGTATGATTGTATGTATGACTGCAGGCACGAAATTTCGTTCAGACCGTAAGGTCTGAATGACAATAAAGGCATTCAATTCAATTCAATTCAATTCAAAAATCACTTGATGTCAGGATCCAGGTTGTTGAGATTCTCCCTCATTAGGGTACCAGGACCCATCGTATCATGGGATAGTGAGAAGGGAACAGGCTATTGGGTTAAGAGACTATGAGAAATAGTGGTCTATGGGTTCAGGAACAGCCATGGGATCAAACTGGACAACAGGTTTAAAATGAGAGGATTATGATTTAAAGGGAACCCAAGTGGCAGGTTTTTCCACACAGAGGACTGTGATTATGCAGAACAAGCTGCTAGGTGGAGGCAGGAAAATGTTTAATTTGGACTGGTACGTGAATAGCAAAGCTTCAGAGGGATACAGATCAAACAAGCAAATGGGACTAGCACAGGTCAACATATTGGTCAGCATGGACAACTTGGGCTGGAGTTTCATTATCATGCTGTTTAAGTCTATGCCTATGAGCTGTTCAGATGGTGAGTCGTGGCTATACTACCACTTCAGTAATGGGTTACAGAGAGTGGTTATTACTGAGGTTCTCCTTGAACGTGCCTTCACACATGGATTCTGTAGAATATTCTTCCTGTTATATTTAGCATGCTCTGGACTATGGAGGTTATCTGGGCAATTTTAAAGCTGCCCAGGTTGGTCTAGTGGTTTCATTAGACTGTTCCTTTAAACGGCGAAGACTAGCAGTAAACTGATCAATGTGCTCCTCAAACAGTGGGTGTCCCACCACAATGATAGGTGGCAGCTGGAAGACCCAATTTGTCCAAGGAGGACTGGAAGTGGACATTGCATAAGTAGTGGCCATTAAGTGGTCATCTGACCCCAGACAATTGCCAGATAGACTAACATGCCTTGCATGCCAGGAGCAGTTTCACCTAGAAGTATTTATTGGTGTGATTTACTCTAAGATAAACTGACTTAGGGTGGACAGCACCTAAAAACATCAAGCACATCAAACTGTTTAGAATAAATAACAGGAGCCCAGGCTAAGATACATGAATCGTCGACATGGGTGAAGTGCCAGAAGACTGGTGGGTGGCTAATGTCCTACCTATGTTTAAGAAGGGCTGCAAAGAAAAATATGGAACTGTAGACCAGTGTGCCAAATATGTATGGCAGGAATGTTACTGGAGAGGAATCTGAGGGATAAGATAAACATGCATTTGGAAAGACAGAGGTTGATTAGGGATTGTTAGCGCAGTTTTCTGCATGGGAGATTGTGTCTCACAAATTTGATTGAGTTTATTGAAGAAGTAACTAAGAAGGTTAATGAGTGCAGGGCTGTAATCATAGCCTAGATGAAGTTCAACAAGGTTTTTGATAAGCTTTAATATGGTAAGCTGCCCTGAAAGATTACATTGCATGTGATCCAGGGAGAGCTCGCTAACTGGATACAGAACTGGCTTCATGGTGGGAATCAGTGGCTGATTGAAGAAGGTTGGCTTTTGGTCTGAAGACCTGTGACTAATGGTGTGCCTCAGGGATAGCTGCTGGACCCATTCCTTTTTTTCCATCTATATCAATAATTCGGCTGAAAATGTACAAGGCAATTTGAAGATGACACTAAAATAGATAGTATCATGGACAGTGAAGATGGTTAGCATAATTTACAGGATTTTCATCAGATGGGTTAGTGGGCCATGCAGTGGTTAATAGAGTTAATTTAGATAAGTGTGAGATATTATATCTGCAGAAGGGAGAGTGGTGATCATACAGAGATGTATAAAACCTCTGAAAGTGTGAATACAAATAGTAATTTTTCCAGGGTAAGGGAATCAAGAACTAGAGGGCTTAGGTGCAAATGAAAGGGAAGGATTTAGTGGTATGCTGAGGTGCAACGGTTACGCATGTAGTTTGGTGAGCATATGGAATAGGCTGCCATAGGAAGGAGTTGAAGCAGATATAATCACAGCATTTAAAAGTCATCTGGACAGCTACATGGATAGAAAAGGTTTAGAGAGATATGGACCAAATATGGAATGAGCTTAGATGGGCCATCTTGGTTTGCATGGACAAGTTGTAGCAATGTTACAAAATTTTGAGATTTTAAAAATCAAGTCTTTAATTTATCCCATCAGATAAAGCATAAAAAGAAGTTTAATTTGACACATAATTCACTTTCATATCTTCAGTATTAAAAAGGTTATGGCCATTTTCATACTCAGAAATTGGCATCTTGTTCCCTATTGCTTTTTCATTGACTTAACACAAAAGCTGTGATCGAGAACATTTAAAAGCCCATAACTTTCTTAAAATTTAAGAGAACTGAAAGAAATGTTCAGTTATTATAGATTGAAGCATTCTGAAACAAATATGAACAATCTTACTTAGATGACTTAAAATTAAAGCATATAGTTAGTTAGTTACCTAATTGTAGCTAATTACAAATTTCAATTACTAGATCTAAACATCTATCCATTTCTTAAGAATAGATTAACATTTTTAAATAGCCTAAGTGTCCAAATAACATTCACACAAGAATTCAGAATATAACATAATTTTAAAATCTCATTGTCATGGGTTTATAGGCCAAATGGAAGGAATTTAATGTTTAATACCTGTAAATTAATGGCCATTTAAATCAGCTTGCGAGTGGGATTTTCTGGAACGGGACCATTTGGAACGTTGAGGTTGTGTTGATTCAGTCCCCATATCGGCAGCAAATACACTGCCGGTTCGTTCGGGGAAAAAAATCACCGTTTCGCAACTTAAAATGTGAATTAAATACATCTTAAGAAACACTTTTATACATAAAAATAAACTACTTTCTTTTACCTGTCCCCTACATAAAATCCGGCCCCGTTGTCGGCATTGACGGCTTCAGAAGCTGATTTTAAAATAACTCCAGCGATTAACTTGTCGGGCGAATTTTTTTTTAAAACACACAGAGTTGCCTTCCTCCGAGCAGCGTCTTCGACCTGTCCTTGCGGCCTACCAGCGGGTCCGGGAGCGACGTTTCCCTGAGGGGACCTGGCCAGAACATCGGCGTTGGCGGCGGCGCAGAACATCGGCTTTGGCGGCAGTGCAGCGCTGGAGCGCTATTGCGGAGCGGGCGATGCCTTTCCTGGGTCGCCGCGCTGGGACTCCAGTATGCTTGGTACCGCCGAGGAAAACATCGTGGAGCCGCGGTTCTGCGGAGCGGCCAGCTGCGACGTTGAACTTACATCTCGCCGAGATCACCAGTGTGCGGAGCTCCGTCTGGCGCAGTCTGTTGGCTTGGAAGCCGCAGGCTCCGGTGGGAATGCGGCCGTTCCTGGCACCCCAAGCCGCTGGGGGTTCTCCCGACGCCGGAGTACCATCACCCGGCGAGAACATCGGGCGACGTGGCGGCGACTGTGGAGGCCTCAATAGGCCCAACTATGGGTGGACAAGAGGATGGGGACTGGACTTTGTGCCTTCCCCCACAGTGGGAATCACTGTGGGGGGATGTTTTGGTGTTGAATTTCTTTATGAATACTGTGTTGTATTTTTATTAGTGTGCTGCATGGACATCAGAATTTCCCCTGAATAAGGGGATTAATAAAGTATTTATCTATCTAAGATGATGCTGGCACTATTTTCTTACAACCTATTCAAAACCACCTCAGATAAAATCTGCCGTATCATCGTGTTTACTGAGTTCAGAGCTTCCTGGTCATGACATCGGAGACTATCTATATTTTTATTTACAAATATAGTGACTCAAACTAGTCATCTGCTGCAGCCAACAATTGTAATAGCTCTTTGATATCAAGGTCACCTCTAAATTAAGCAACTCTGCAACAGGATCCTATCAAACTATCACAAGGGACATTTTCCTGTTGAAAATAAAATCTGCAACTCAATCCTGCATTCCAATGACTGAGACCATGTTTGACGGAAGACACATCTTGATCACCTTCCCAAGGGATAGGTATTACCACAGGGAAAGGCCATATAGCTATATAACCAAGCATGTTTTCCACGTATGCTGTGTAGGATAGAAAATACCAATGTGGCTTGTAGGACTCCAGTATAATGTTACAACAATCCTCATACATATATGAACATGAACACTCCATTAACAACCAGGTGGTTTTTTACCACAATCTTGCTGTCAACCAAATAACATTGATGATATTCCATACCTATGATAATTTTATTCCACGGTGCCTGCATTTTTGAGTGCTGAGAGACTTGTAGAAAATCAGAACTATCATTTATATTATCTTGCATGGATCCAATTCAAACCAGCACAGTTGATGGTGAAAATAGAATCAGCCTGCATCACCAACTGGCAAATGCTCAGAACGGGTGTGAGATCCTTGTTTTCTATCACTTCTTCACCCGGACAATGTTTTAACATGTCAAAGGCCAGTTAGACAAGGTACCACATAGTAAGTGAAGTCCAAGATTCTTTACCCCAGCGGAAAAGTCAATGCCATATTAAAAAAAAAAAAAATCATTAATGATAATAAAATACAAAATAAAAATACAAAATGGTAATTTTAAAATAAAAATGTACACTTTCAGCATTGATGCATCGCAGTAGTGTTACATGGGACGCCTCCACTGTTTCCCATCATTGCCTTTGTACCATTAAAGGTAAAAAACATCTTAAACAACATTAGATTAAAAACTGGAGAACAAGGAAATTAATTAAAAAGCGAAACTAAGGAACAATAAATAAAACAAAGAACAGGGAAGAATATCACTGCCAGTAAGACTGGATATAAATATTATAAGATTATTTAAAAAATAAAGTAAATGCTGTGGATTTTGATTTGTCATGATCAATCTTTTCAGAAGCTTTTTATGTCTATGTACTAATGGAAATCTGGCAGAGAGTGAGTCAGTGTCGAATGCTTACTGCATATGTTTTGTTTTCTGTCTGGGATTATTATGAACCCATTTTGCATAAAGTATTTTATCTTGAAAAATCTATAAACATAATGTAAGTCATAAACATTTATCACGGGAGGGTTTAAAATTAAGAATTTTGTAGATTTATCTGTTTCATTTCTTAATGGTGCTAATGTTATTACATTTCAAAGTGGGCTGTATTTTATGATGATTGGGTGCTTGGGCATAAGATAAGCTGACCAGACGGTAATGTTTGATATCTGTCAGCACCTACCATCTGATGAGGGTTTCAGAGATAGCTTAGTTATATGCTTGCCAGTCAAAAATATATATAAAAAAACACTTTCAGTACATACCACATAATGTAGTAGAGTAGTTAAAGCTAACAGAACAGATTCTTAAGTGATGTGTAAGCTGTTATTTAAGGTTTTCATCCCATGACACATTGTGTTTGTGTGTTGCAATATAGTTTAAATAGAGATCATAAGAAGCCTTTTCACTGGAATCCATTGTTCACTGATCAAGCTTAGAAATCTACAGCTCAAAATTCAACATAATACATTTTGGACTCAGAACATACAAACTTATATTATGGAATGTGTACATTGATCCAAAAGAACCCTCTGAGTAAGCAACAGTATCTTTCTATAATTATATTGAATATTTTGCATTCAATTCCTAAATTTGTAAACAAAATACTTTTATTATGGAGTAAGTCCACAACAAGTGATAATGACTTTAACTGTAATTATGACATATTTGCAATAAGCAGAAATATGCACAATAGTGACCTACCCTTCCTAAATGTTTGATGAACATAGGTTACAAATAAGTGACAGTCTGCAATAATACTGTGAGTGTTAGAAACGGTACAGAGGCAAGTGTATTTCTCTCAGGTTCACAATATGGATTGTGGATCAGATTGCAATTAAAGTTTTCATTTATGGGTTCTTAACTCTTTTCACAGGGCTCAAAATAGAAGGCAATGCTTATGGAGTTACCAAATGTAAAAGCACTGATTTGGATCTTTACTGACTACAAGTGTGACATATTATATTGGATAGTCATCAAAAATGGATGCAGCATTTGCAGCAAATGATTAACCTGAACCTTTTATTTCTGAGATTAAATTTGGTGACAATTGCGAACTTACATGATTGTTGTGAACTGCCATCACTAATCATTCATTGTCTCAAAGTCTTCATAGGGGAGACAATATTGTAAGTGCCTGGAAACAATTACATTTACAGCTAACCCCCATCTTTTTAAGAGACCAATGATTGCAGAAGTTGATTGCAGCAGCTCTGAAACTTTTTCTGCTACACACAAGTTACAGAAGCCAATTAACTTACAAACCTGCACGTCTTTGGAATGTGGGAGGAAATTGCAGCACCCGAAGAAAACCTATTACACAGTCACAGTCACAAGGAGAACGTACAAACTCCCACATACAGCACCATTGTCAGGATTGAACCCGGGTCTCTGGCACTGTAAGACAGCAACTCAACCTCTGCGCCACTGTATTGAAGGCCAAACTGGAGATACTTCCAGGATCACCAGGGGTTAGAAATTCCTCCTGAAAATTATCATGTGGTGCTCACATTACTGGGAAAGCAATCCAGAAGTATGGGTAGCAAACATAGATTTCAACTCCACCATTGTCTGAGAAATAAAATCTCAGAAACAGTGACCATGAAATTAATGTATTGCTACTAAAGCCCAGTTGATTCACTGCTGTCCTTACTGTTTTTGCCCAATCTTATTCTTGATGTGATCTGTACACTGGCACCAAATGAAGAATTCAGAGATGACAAAGTTCTGTTGACTTCAACAAGGTCATCTCTTAGCATCCAAGGGTGTGTCTAAATCAAAGGAATAGTCACACAAACTAGTCAAGAAATCTATATAACTAAAAGTCTCATCTTGACCACTTCCTGTCTGTGCTGTATATTGATTTTAGAAAAAAACTCTACCATAAATCACTATGATTTTTGGCCATCTTACTCACAGTCCTCCTCCGCTGAGGCAGCCCCGAGGATTTTTCCGATCGATGAAAAATAAAAAAAGTTATGAGTGTTTAAAAGATCTTGAGATCAGCTGATTGGTCCTCTTGCCGGTCAATCAACACCGGGGTTTCAGGACTATAAAACCACGGATGCCTGGACGTGAGTCAGTCACTCTGGAAGATCGCGAGGTAGAGTCCACAACTGTGATTAGTAAGCATGCAGGTACAGCAGGCAGTGAAGAAAGTGAATGGCATGTTGGCCTTTATAACCAGAGGAATCGAATATAGGAGCAAAGAAGTCCTTCTGCAGTTGTACAGAGCCCTAGTGATACCACACCTGGAGCATTGTGTGCAGTTTTGGTCCCCTAATTTGAGGAAGGACATTCTTGCTATTGAGGGAATGCAGCGTAGGTTTACAAGGTTAATTCCCGGGATGGCGGGACTCATATGCTGAGGGAATGGAGCAGCTGGGCTTGTACACTCTGGGGTTTAGAAGGATGAGAGGGTATCACATTGAAACATATAAGATTGTTAAGGGTTTGGACATGCTAGAGGCAGGAAACATGTTTCCGATGTTGGGGGATTCCAGAACCAGGGGCCACAGTTTAAGAATAAGGAGTAAGCCATTTAGAACGGAGACGAGGAAACACTTTTTCTCACAGAGAGTGGTGAGTCTGTGGAATTCTCTGCCTCAGTGGGTGGTGGAGGCGGGTTCTCGGGATGCTTTCAAGAGAGAGTTAGACAGGGCTCTTAAAAATAGTGGAGTCGGGGGATTTGGGGAGAAAGCAGGAATGGGGTACTGATTGGGGATGATCAGCCATGATCTCATTGAATGGCGTTGCTAGCTCGAGGGGCCGAATGGCCCACTCCTGCACCAATTGTCTATTATCTATTGTGATTCTAAGCTGTGAAATTGAATTTGGTGGCCTGCACTCTGCTCGAAATGCTGTGAAATTAAGTTTGGTGGCCTGCACTCTGCTTGAAATGCTATGAAATTGAGTTTGGTATACAATCAATACAATACAATCAGTTTTATTCGTCACTTGCACATAAAGTGCAAGTGAAATGAATTTGCCAGCAGCGGTACAATGAATAAGAACACACAAAAACACAATAAAAATTTAACACAAACATCCACCACAGCATTCATCACTGTGGTGGAAGGCGCAAAATTTGGCCAGTACTCCTCCATTTTTCCCCGTGGTCGGGACCTCAACCATCCGCAGCCGCCGCTGTGGGCATCCAGATGAGTGAAAGTCCAGGTAAGTCCTGAAACGGTGCCTCCCCCACCGGAGACCGCGGCTTCAGGTTCGTGTAGGCCGCAGGCCGGTGGTCGAAGATTTAAAGTTCCCGCCGCTCCGCAGCCAGAGGCACTGCAAACTGCAGGGTCGGCGGTCGAAGCTCCCCTCCAGGGATCCCCAGCGAGGGACCTCGCTCCTGATGGTGTTGCCACCGCGCCCGCGGTAAAAGTAGGCCGCGGGCCGGCGGTGGTGGCTTCTTCTCCTCCCGGATCCCCAATGAGGGATCCCAGGCTGCGGACGCCGCGCCAGCTGGAGCTCTGCAGACCGCAGCTTCAGGCTGCCGTGGGCCAGCAAACAGAGCGCTCCTCTCCGGCGAGCCCCACCGAGGGCTCGCCCGCTCAGCGACGAGAGTCCACGCTGTGCCCGCAGCTGAAGCCCCAGGTGCTTCTCCAGGAAAGGCCGCACCGATCCTCGATGTTAAGCCACGGGGGAAGCAACATGGAAAAAGTCGCCTCTCCATGGAGGAGGCGACAGAAGCGGTTTACCCAGTACCCCCCCCCCCCCCCCCACACCACCCACCACACAAGACACACAAAGAAACATTAAAAACATACATTAAAACAAACTAAAATAACAAAAAAGTAGAATAAAACGGACACGCTGCTGACAGGGCTGCCTGCTTGCAGCGCCCCCACCGACTGTGGCCTGCACTCTGCGTGAAATGGAAGCCCACCAGCCCTGAGTTACTGATCTGCCAGCCCACCAGCCCTGAGTGACTGAGCTGCCAGCCCACCAGCCCTGAGTGACTGAGCTGCCAGCCCACAAGCCCTGAGTGACTGATCTGCCAGCCCACTAGCCCTGAGTGACTGAGCTTCCAGCCCACCAGCCCTGACAGAGCTGCCAGCCCACCAGCCCTGAGTGACTGAGCTGCCAGTCCACCAGTCCTGAATGACTGAGCTGCCAGCCCACCAGGCTTGAGTGACTGAGCTGCCAGCCCACCAGGCCTGAGTGACTGAGCTGCCAGGCGACCAGGCCTGAGTGACTGAGCTTCCAGCCCAAGAATCCATTTGACCCACAATGTCCATACTAGCCCTCTGGAAACCAGTCCTTTCGGCCCACAATACCCATATTAGTGCTCCAGATAGACCCCCCCCCCCCACCCCACTGGCCACCAATATTGGAATTGGTGGAGAGGTGGAATATTGCTTTGGGGGACCAGCCCTCCCGTGTGAACATGGGACCCAACGGGTCCCACTTAGTCTAGTAGTCTAATGGAGGAACACTTAGAGAATAATCCAAGTTTCCACATTTTCCTCCAGCAGGGCAAATCCATCAAAGATGGTAACCATGGGACAGTCTGAAGTCATTATACCGAAGAGTCTTCCACATTGTCATCAGACCCCATCGCGCCTCAGGCCTCTGGACAAATGTGGGTAAGAAAACCTTCATCTTGATAACCATTTACCATCCTCCTCTGGCTCATGAATGAATACCCTTGCAGAACGAGCAACACTTGGACCAAGCAATAAGAGAAAGAAGGACACATTCTACATGTGATCTTCATTATACTTCATCTGGACAAACTTAATAACATGACTACTGACCAAATGAATGGGTTAGTAGCTATATCTGTTGTTCAGCATAAAATGTTTCACAAATGTTTACATTCTCAGGATCCCATACAGGAACCAATATTACAGCTGCAGCCTTTTCCATAAGTTTACAGAGACAAGTTTTACAGCCTACAAATAATTGATTTATTTGAAATAGTGAACATGCCATATTTAATATAAATATTCAATTTTAGAACATAGAACAGTACAGCATAAGAACAGGCCCTTCGGCTCCCAATGTCTGTGACAAACATGATGCCAAGACCATCTCTTATCTACCTGCACATAATTCATATCCCCCCATTTCCTGCATATCCATATGCCTATCAAAACGTTCCTTAAATGGCACCGTTGTATTTGCTTCAACCACCACCCCCAGCAGAGTGTTCTAGGTACTTAACACCATTAAAAAAAAAGTTGCCCTGCACATCTCATTTAAACCTTGTCCCTCTCACCTTGAAGTATCTGATTTTTACATCTTGGGAAAACAGTTTTGACTGTCTACCCTATTAGTGCCTCTCATAATTTTGTATACATCTATCAGGTCTTCTTGCGGGGTAGGAGATTGCAAGTTTTACATGGTCCACCCTGTTTTGACTAATGCAATCAACCCGAAGTGCACAAACAAAAGATCAAATACAACAAGTTGACCTCAAAATTTAGACTGTGCACGCTATACGCAAGAAGAAGAAGAAGGTCTCCTTGCAACCTCCATGTCCTAAAGAAAACAATCCAAGTCTGTCCAACCTCTCCCTGTAGCTGATACCCCCAATCCAAACCCCCTCTGCACCCTTTCAAATGCGTCCAATTCCTTCCTCAAATGAGACGACAAGAATGGCACACAATACTCTAAATGATACCTCACTAAAGTTATATAAGGCTGGATCATGCCTTCCTGACTCTGATAATACCCTGACTGGTGAAAGTAAACATACTATATGCTTTTTTTACCACACCATTTACTTATATTGTCACTTTCAGGACTTAGAATCCAAGATCCCTTATTCATTGGAACCAAATTTCTGGTTTTCAGCACATTTTATCTGTGATATCTGTGATATGGTTCAAAAAGTTCTCCTGAACTTTTCTTCAACAGGCAGATTAAAATGTTACAATGCATGATGGAGAATATTTTGGAGAGTAATCCCAATTACCTAATTTTGTGTGTGAAAACTGGTCTTTCTACACCTTGAACTTTGAGTCATCAGCTTGAATCTCAAATGGTGAATGATGGCGAACATATCATAATGTCATGGAAAAGCACTTTGCAGGATTGATAGCCCTGCCATTATATGATGTGACACTGATATCATTTGACAGCATTCTGCAGATTTTGTAATCAAGAGGAAAGTAATATACTTCCTTTGTAACACAAACGCTGAAGTAATTTAACATTTTAGAATGATAAAAAATTGCCCCCTAAAGTTAAGTAGTATCATCTGCAGGCCATAAATGCCAGTATACTTGCTATGATATTTTCCTAATTTTTTTTTGTTATATTTTTCCTTATTCATCATTACAAGGAAGACAACCACCAAATATTGCCCATCACTACACTGTTAACATATCATTCAGGAAGATGGAGTATTTTGTATCCGCACAGATAATTGGAGTTAAAAAAAAGAAAGTTTTGGAATTGCTCAAGAGTTCAAGCAATGTATTTAGCACTTTAATTTATTTGTTAGATTTCTAATAACTGCAACTTATTTGCTTCTGGTTACTGTTGGATGCTGAAATAATTTAACTTTCAATGAAAGTGTAGCAACTATAGTAATGTGGAAAAATTGGCAACTAATTTGTGTGCATTAAATCCCACATTTATTACTAAACAAAATTACGAATTAATTTTTTTGGTTTAACAGATATTGGTTGGTCAACTCACCAGGAGAAGCATTCTTTATTTCTCACAACAAATTATTTATGTTCACCTAAAAGAAAAAGAAGGGTCAGCCTAATGCCCACTATTTTCTAATTTATCAGCACTCCTTCGTAGAGCATACAACAAGAACAAGCCCTTCGGCCCATAACGCCTGTACTAAACATGATGCTCAGTTAAATTAATCTCTGCCTGCAAGTGATCCATAACCCTCCATTCCCTGCATACCCATGTCCCCATCTAAAAGTCTCTTGAACACCACTACTGTATCTGCCTCCACCACCACCCAGGCACCGACCACTCTCTTAAAAAAAAACTTGCCCACACATCTCCTTTAAACTTTGCCCATCTCAACTTAAAGTATGGTACTGGAGGGTCAAGAGTCAAGAGTGCTTTCTTGACATATGTCCCGGACGGGACAATGAAATTCTTACTTGCTGCAGCACAACAGAATATGTGAATATGTAAACATTGTATATAACGGGAAAAAAAAGAAAAAGTTTAAAAAATATATATATATAGAGTAAATAACAAATAATAATATAGTCTTTTGCAGTTCGGAGCTCATAGCTTATTTGTTGTGTTTAATAGCCTGATGGCTGTGGGGAAGTAGCTGTTCCTGAACCTGGACATTGCAGTCTTCCTGATGGCAGTGGCGAGATAAGTGTGTGGCCAGGATGGTGTGGGTCCTTGATGATTTTGGCTGCCTTTTTGAGGCAGCGATTACGATAGATCCCTTCGACGGTGGGGAGGTCAAAGCCGGTGATGGACTGGGCAGTGGTCACAAATGTTTGTGGTCTTTTTCGCTCCTGGACATTCAAGTTGCCGAATCAGGCCACGATGCAACCAGTCAGAATGCTCTCTACCGTGCACCTTTAGAAGTTTAGGAGAATGCACTTCGACATGCCAAATCTCTGTAATCTTTTCAAGAAATAGAGTCGCTGATGTGCCTTCTTTACAATTGCATCAGTGTGCTGGGTCCAGGAAAGATCTTCCGATATATGCACACCCAGGAATTTGAAGTTATTGACCCTCTCCACCATCTGTTGATATAAACAGGATTGTGGGTCCTCGTCCTTCCCCTACTAAAGTCCACAATCAGTTCCTTGGTCTTACTGATGTTGAGAGCCAGGTTGTAGTGCTGGCACCATTTGGTCAGTCGGTCGATCTCACTTCTATACTCTGACTCGTCCCCATCTGTGATTCGTCCAACCACAGTGGTGTCATCGGCGAACTTGATGATTGAGTTCGCACTATGACCGGCCACGCAGTCATGGGTATAGAGTGAGTAAAGCAGGGGGCTGAGCACGCAGCCCTGAGGTGCTCCCATACTAATTGTTACTGAGGATGAAGTGGTTCCTCCAATTCGAACAGACTGTGGTCTGTGGATGAGGAAGTCAAGGATCCAATTGCAGAGGCATGCGCAGAGGCCCAGTTCCGTGAGCTTGGTAACGAGCTTGGAAGGGATGATGGTATTAAACGCCGAGCTGAAGTCTATAAATAACAGTCTGACGTAGGTGTTTTTATTGTCCAAGTAGTCCAGTGCGGAGTGGAGAGCCAATGAAATTGTATCTATCGTTGACCTGTTGTGCACGTTTTGACACAGAGAAGACATTAATAGCATTCAGAAAACATTGGCAAGTTCCTTAACAGAATGAATAGACAGAAGCTTGTCAATACAATCTTATCTTCAGACCTGTCAAAGTATTTAGGGCCAATGTGATTGCACAGCATCTTTGCAGTGTCAACATAACTCTTTTAGCTGTGTGGTAGCATAATAGTTAAAGTACTGAATTTGTACTCAGAGCTGTAAGTTTAAATTCCATCCTGGTAGCTGAGGAATTTAAACTAACGTGATGAAACACATCTGGAATATAAAGCTTGCATCATAAATGGCATTCATGAAATCACTAGAAGGTAGAAAGTACATATCCAGTTCACTAACGTCTTCCATCGTTGAAATTTGTTGTCCACACCTCATCTGGCCTATGTACAGTATGATTCCCATCACCATACATCCCATCTCCCCCTTCCCCCCCTACCCTGCTTTCTTTCAGAAATATGTAACTTGATAGAAAAGTTCAAAAGATGGTGGGAGAAGGCTTACATGGAGAGAAAACGGGAGGATATGCCTAATGTCATTTCATTTGAAAAAATATTTACTTTCCTATTGCAGTTGACAGGTCCATTAGTTCTTTTTCCCAGCAGAAAATTACTTTCCAGTAACATAAATTAAAAGTTTATGTGTGTATTCTCATCCCCAATATTGGATTCTTCTCTCTCACTCTCTATAGAATGAAATAAGTGTAGATTATTAATGCATGTTCCTCAGTGCTACATATGCTGCTGGACAACAAAATCAGAATGTAACAATGCTGTTGATTACTCCTCGCCTGGTGCACATAACTTTCTATAGGCTCTCAATCCTGGACTGACTATGCTTAACCAACAAATAAAATATAAAATCAATATTAACAGTATAATCCAATGATATGTGGTTACAGATTCCGAATTGCTCTAGGATATTTCATAAACTTCTAGCTTCTGTAACATATAAAAAACACATTCAAAATTCACAGTTAATGTATAGCTGTCAGAGAACAAGAATATTTCCCGCAACAACAGATGGATCCCTTTAACATGTTCGTCTGAGATTAAATTAGTAAACCTGCCAATAGCGCCAAAATTAACACAGTAGAGTGTCAATAAAATACATGAATCAGTGTTAAGATGTCAGCCCTTTCTTGCTCCACTAGTGCAATGCCTTAATTAGTTACATTAATTACAGTCTATGTTTGTGATGTAAATGAAGATTAAAGGTTCTACAAAATAATGTCTATTATATCAGTTCACAAAGTGGCTCTCAAATCCAAATACCAATAGAAAGCTGAAGATGATAATGGGAACCTGCAGACTTCTGGAATTATTCACACAGAGCATTTCCACAATAAGAAAGGCTGCTGGCATGTGGATTTCAGCGAATGATATAAACACTTAATTTTCCTTTATTACCGAAGTTTTGCCTCCCAGACGGCAGACTGCAGTGTTTAGAGAAATCAGTCTATTTATCATTCAACTCTACATGCACCATCCTCCCTTCCATAATAAACTGTGATAGGGTCTGTGTTCCATCATGGATTGAATATATAAATTTAACTCAAATGCCATCCAAAGAATTTATGAATCTTGCTTAATAATCAGCTTTGGGCACTTCTTAGGAAACAGAATCACATTTGGAAGATTCAAAGGTCTTCTAAATAGCCCAGGGGAGCCAACCTTGCATTCATTAGAGATGAATCCTCACTGCTGAAAGGATTCTCTGTCAGAGGTAAAACAGTTCAGACCGTACTTCCTCCAAACAACAGCGATGCTTTTGGTTTATCTCTTCAAACCATCAGGAAAAATATTAATACAGTTTGGGAAAGATAATTTGCATTCTTTTGTTGTTTGAAAATGTTGAAGAGCACAGGTTTTATTTGCTTTCTGACACATTTGACAGTTCAATAAAGTAGCTGAAAGTTGTCAATTTTTAGAATGTCAGTTAGCTAAGGGTTAAGGCACCAGCATCATTGGCTTTCTTGTTTCTATGCAGCTGAATATTCTCCTTATGACAGTTTAAATCAAAGTGGTTACAGCAAAATTCCATTCTAAGCATCCTGCAGAGTGCTAACATTCATCTTCAACTGACATCTGTTGAGAAATTTCAATAACTTAATGGTTATAAGGTTTGTGGGGGATAATAAAGAGATTATGACATAAAAAATGCTGAGCCCTCATGGGGGAAATGGCTCGCATAAACTTTTGATTTTTGTAATTCAAAGTAATGCAGTTTCTGACGCTCCAGAGACAAAACATTTATGGTGTGCAATAAGCATTTAAAAACTGATGTATAACAAATTTCACTGGTGTCAATAGCAGAAACTGTATATTATCATTCTGAATCTTTGTGCTGCCTCCATCTTATGCAAGTTGCAATGGAAAGGTTTTTCTCAACAAATTCTTCTTTTGTATTTGTTTTCTTGTGTAAGGAGATGGGGGAGTAAACAACACATGGAATTGGAGATGCTGTTTCCAAAAAAACACAAAGTAACTCAGGTGGAGTCAAACAGCATATTCTCTGGAGGACATGGATAGGTAGTGTTTTAGTTTGGGTCCCTTCTTCAGACTGATTGTATTGAGGGGAGCCTGAAGAATTATTCTGAAGAACGGGCTCATCACTAGAGCGAAAATTTTGCCATAAATGCCATGTGCCTTTTCATGCCTTTTTTTTTGATGATTTCACCTAGATAATGCCCTTTTCACGATCGAGTGCCTAAATCAGCCTTTTTTTGCCATTTTGCTAAAAGATCGTGCTATTTTCTCTAGTTGTGCCGTGATTACAATGACGTTTTCTAGGTTAACACGTTATTAATGTTATAATTAATGTATTAACATAGTATAACTTACATGAAAATTTCCACCACTGTGGCGAATCCGGGGGCGCCACCGTCGGTCGTTCATTTGTTCGTGCCGCTGCCCGCTGGATCAGTCTTCCCCAAGATCTATTTAAGAAAGAACTGCAGTTGCTGGAAAAATCGAAGGTAGACAAAAAATGCTGGAGAAACTCAGCTGGTGAGGCAGCATCTATGGAGAGAAGGAATAGGCGACCAACAGAGGGGGGAGCTATGTGACGAACAACTGGCACCGGTCTTCACAGACATTTTCAACCAGTCCCTGCAAACCTGTACTGTCCCTGCCTGCTTCAAAGTCTCCACTATTGTTTCTGTACCCAAAAAGGCAAGGATTACTGGTCTTAATGATTAGAGGCCTGTCGCACTGACCTCTGTAGTCATGAAGACCCTTGAAAGGCTTGTGCTGGCCAAGCTTAAAAATATCACAAACCTCCTGCTGGTCCCGCTACAGTTTGCATATCAGGCCAATAGATCTGTCGATGATACAGTCAACCTGGGCTTGCACTATATCCTCCTGCACCTCGACCGCCAGGGGACCTATGCGAGGATTTTTTGTTGATTTTAGCTATTTATTCAAAACCATTGTGCCATCTACAACACTCCAAACTTTCCGAGTTGACTGTGCCTGAACCCCTCTGTCGGTGGATCACCAGCTTCCTGACAGACAGGAAGCAGCATGTGAGGCTGGGAAAGCGCATCTCGGACCCGCAAACCCTCAGCATAGGAGCACCGCTCTCCTCTACTCTCTCTACACCAATGACTGCACCTCCACTGCCACCTCTGTCAAGCTTCTCAAGTTTGCAGACGACACAACCCTGATTGGACTGATCCAGGATGGGGAGGAATCTGCCTACAGACAGGAAGTGTCACAGCTGGCATCTGGTGCCATTGCAACAACCTGGAGTTCAATGCTCTTAAGATGTGGAATTGATTGTAGACTTTAGGAGAGCTCCCCCTCCCCCCTCCCCTCACCCCACTCACCAACACCACAGTCACATTTGTGGAGTATTTTAAATTCCTGGGAACCATCATCTCCAAGGACCTTAAGTGGGGGGCTACCATCGGCTCCACAGTCAAAAAGGCACAACCAAGGATGTACTGCCTGTGACAGCTGAGGAAGCACAATCTGCCACAGGCAATGATGGTCCAATTCTATACGACCATCATAGAGTCTGTCCTCACCTTCTCCATCATGGTCTGGTTTGGCTCAGCCACCAAGCACGACACCCGGAGGCTGCAGCGAATCATCCGATCAGCTGAGAAGGTTATTGGCTGCAACCTTCCCTCCATTGACGAACTGTACACTGCAAGGTCCACAGTCAAACGCGAGTGGGTAAGATCATCTCTGACCCCTCTCACCCTGGCCACAAACTCTTTGAATCACTTCCCTCTGGAAGGCGACTCCGGACAGTCAAAGCTGCCACAGCCAGACATAAAAACAGCTCTTTTTCCACAAGTAGTAGCTCTACTCAATAACCAAAAATCTGTAGCCTCCTTTTGCTCTGGTATTTTATTTAATTCACATGTTTAATCAATAATGTTTTATTATTAATGTTTAATGTTTTATGTATCATTCTTAACTGTCACTATATGTCATGTTGTCACTTGCGGGCAGAGCACCAGGGCAAATTCCTTGTATGTGAATACTTGGCCAATAAACTTATTCAATTCAATTCAATTCAATTCAATACCCAAGCGAAATATCCAAGCTTGTCTCATGTGGAAATTGGTAAACAAATCTCTAAGAGGTTTTTTAGAGAAATACACAGAGGAACATATACCAAGCGAGTCATCATTATGGAAAAATTATGTTGACAGCAACTTCAACATTGTTTAGAGAATTAGAGATGAAGTTGCATGCAACAAAATATGGATATCAGTAGATGAGACAATCAATGCTGTGGGGAGATATGTTGCCAATGTGGTCATCGGTACACTAAGAGCAAGTCAACCATCAAAGGAGTATTTGTTAACATCGGAAGTATTGGAGAAGTCGAACAGCTCTACAATTGCTGAGTTGCTGTACTTTGGCCAGAAGGTATAAAACACGAGAATGTTCTTCTGTTTGTGACAGATGCAGCTCCGTACATGAAAAAAGTAGCTTGTGCTTCCCCAAAATCTTTTATTCCCCAAAATGTTGCATTTGACATGCTTTGCTCAAGGACTTCATAGAATTGCCAAGCACATACGTAGCTTGTTTCCAAATGTCGATCGTCTAGTTTCCAATGTCAAGAAAATCTTCCTCAAAGCACCGTCAAGTGTGCAATTGGTCAAGGAGAATCTGCTACCTCCTCAGCCTGTTTTGACAAGGTGGGGTACATGGGTCTCTGCTGTACTCTACTATGCTGCAAATTTTGAAAATATAAAATAAATCATCAACTTTTTTGAAGAAGAAGAATCTGCTGCAGTCAGGATCATCAGTGAAATCGTGCAGAAAAAGTCCCTCCACCGCGATCTTGTGATTATTGGTTCCAATTATGCAAACTTCCCACAAGCTATCACTTCCCTTGAGAAACGTGCTGAAACATTAGTGAATAACTTGCAGGTTTTCAACAAAGTAACAGACGATATTCGTAAAGTTCCTGGCGATGTAGGTAAAGACATACAAGGAAAATGTGAGAGAGTGATTTTAGGTAACAAAGATCTTGAAGAAATACAAAACATAGCTAAAGTTCTCAAAGGTAGTTGTTATGCACAAGATATCAACATGAATATAGAGTCTGTAGCTTGTTTCAGGTATGCACCTGTGACCTCAGCTGAGGTAGAAATAATTATTTCACAACTGAAGCCTATTCTGTCTGACAGATGGCATAGTTTAACACCAGATAATTTGAAAATAATGCTAGTAATTATGTGCAACCAGGCAAATTTGGTCATTTAATGTAGTATACCTTTATATTATCATTTTTAACAATATTTTGCTGGTGGAAATACATGCTTTTTATGCCTTTATTTGTCAATAAATGCCTTTCCCATGCCTTTTTTGTAATTTTATTATGCCTTTTTTCCTGCCTATTTCATAGTTTTTTAGTGCCTAAACATTCTGGCTCTACTCATCACCTATCCATGTCCTCCATCCTCCAGCACTTACTGTTTTGTTTAAAGAGTAATGATTCTTTGAGAATCAGAAGCCTTTGAGAACATTATCCGTGTGATTTCTTCATTTATGCTGTTTAACTGTGGAGTCTCCTCACAATGGAGTCACAAAATTACTTTTCCTGCTGTTTTGTTTTGTTTTATTTTATAGACACTAAACTGAAGCCTAGGCACAAGCCAGCTTCAAAATACTGGCTTTGAATGGCTTTGGCATCTCTAACCGAGGAGCACTAGGGTTAATTTTAACATATCCTGCATTTTCTCTTAAACTTAAGCAATCCAGTGCAGTTCACAAGTGGAGCCTGGTCCTAATATCATATGTGCAATTGTCAGACGAGTAATTAGGAAGCTTGAACTGAAAGCATTAAAGGGAAAATTATGCATTGTTGGCGCCAGTTTTCAAATGAAAAAATATATGCCTTTCTGAAATGATTTTGATGTCCCTTTGCGGACATTCCGTATTGCATTGCAACAACTGAAGTACTTTTGAAATCTAATCACTGTTGCAATGGAGGAAACAAGGAACATGAAAGGTCCCAGAATAAGAATGTGTGTTTGTTGTTTACTCAACCAATTTGATAATGAGTGATAAATATTGGGTTGGACATCAGGGATAATGAGGCCTTGGTTTAAAATTGCAGCAAATTAAACCATCCCCAGCAGTGTTACACCCACTAAGTATTACACTATTGATTCAGCCTGCACTATTATACTTAACTATATGGAATGGGTCTCAAACCTGCAACTTCCTGACTCAGAAAGCTCACAACTGTGTCACGGTCAGTACCTCAGTTATCATTTCCAGCACAGTGGCTCTTTGTTACTGGAAATTTAATATCAATTTGTAAGAATCTATGAATACCTCAGCTTGTATGAGTATGTTGTTCTGAAATTCCATTTAGGGCATGATGATTTTGAGTGATATGGTAAGTCTGTTCAACGTTTATTCGTTCTCAGTTACAAGTATTATGGAACTGATGACATCCATTGTCAATATCACCCAAGTTTCAGCCACCAAAGCCTGTAAGCTAAAGTTGGCTGCTCTTGGTCTGCATCATTACCATTCTAGTATTATCAAAACATGAGTCTAAAAATATTAATTATCATTGTAACTGTAAGCGCTGGTATGCGTGACTGTGCTTCAGATACTAAGCGAGTATTAAGTCGGAATCCAGTTCACATTTAGGATTTGGAACTCTGTTTATCTGTCATACTTTCAAATTTATGTCTCTTGTGATAAAACAAAACTACTTCCTTAAACAGTGATAATATAATGAACGGTACCCGGACGTGGCGTCGAAGGACGAGAAGCCGAAGCAAAGAAGTGGAAGCCAAATAACCGAATGGAAACAAAGCCGAAACGCCAAATAACCGAAAGCTTACGAAGCCGAAACGCGAACTAACCGAACGGGTGGGACGCCTAAAAGCCAACTAACCGAAAGGCTGCGTAGCCAAACAGCAAACACTTTCAAAATGCCACTTACCCGAAAGGCTGGGTTGCCTACAAGCCAACGAACCGAATGCCGCTCAACAGAAAAGTCAAATAACGGACATGACGTTGCCGGGGGGCAGGAATTGTCAGCGATTGGTCCAGACCCCCGCATCCATCACATCACTGGCCGGTGGAGACGGGAGGGTGGGGGTCATTTTCCCACACAAGCCATAGGTGACTGGGCAATCTGAACCCAAGCATCAAGTTGTAAGCGACCGAAGGTGCGCATCCCTCGGGAGAGCCCCCACTCACCCACGGCCACAGCCGCCCGCTGCGTCGTCTCCGATTATCTGGTGTATTGTGCGTGGGAGCTTGTGTGCGTTCCGCAGGCAACCAGACGGTAATAAATAAAACGTGTTTCTTGTTGTCAAGGGGGGGGGAGTGGGAGGAGGTAAAATTGTTCGTTGTCATGCACACTTGTCATCGGCCCGCCAGGGAATTTGTGTGTCCCCCCATGTTTTAAAAGCGATTTACTATGCCCCGAGCCATCTGTCCCCGCGGCCGGGGTGGGGGTGAATCACCCGGTGTGGGTATCAGGGTCCAGGGGTCGGAGGGGGGAATCACCCTGGTGTGGGGGTTGGGGTCCGATGGCGGTGCATCGTGGTCAGAGACTCTGGGTGGGTGGAGGGATCAGCCTGTCCCACATCTCCGCTCCACCCAACCCACAACCCGTCACAGTGCGGCCGCTCAGGGGAGACGTGGCGGAGGGCGGCCGTAGCCGTGGCCGTGGGAGAGTGGGGGCTGTCCCGAGGAATGCGCACCTTCAGCCGCTTACAACTTGGTGCTTGGGTTCAGATTGTCCAGTCACCTATGGCTTGTGTGGGAAAATGACCCCCACCCTCCCGTCTCCACCGGCCAGTGATGTGATGGACGCGGGGGTCTGGACCAATCGCTGACAAGTCCCACCCCCCGGCAACGTCATGTCCGTTTGGTTGGCAAGGGCATGCTGGGCCGAAGGGCCTGTTCCCATGCTGTATGTCTTAAATCTATGTTCCTACGCTTCTTGTGAAATGTAATTTTCCCATTATAGTCTCCATGTATGTCTGATATTGTGAATAACAATTTTGAAGTAAAATGAATTGGGAGAATAAAGGAGAGAATGTGTTTTGGCCTTACCATGGTGAATGCATCCAGCAACTGCCTGAGCGAAAATCTACATAGAGAGCCGGAATAAATAGGAAAGTAAATTTTACTTTCTAATTTTCTTCTCTTTAAATATCATGTTCTATTTTTTTAATAAAAATGTTATCATAGATAAACTGGAGTACTCAGTGCGTGTTTGACAACTTTAGATTCTCACCCAGGCTCAAGGTGTTAATTATACTGTGAGATTCGATTGGGGGGTTGTCAGAACTTGAGCATGGGAAATTTAAAAGAAGAGTTGAAGATTGCCCGCAACTGTGAATTGCTGATATGACATTTTCTCTCCAAATAGAACTTGGCCTCTCTGAATGCAAATTTATCAAACTAAGCTTTGCATTTGGCCTTTGAGGAGCTGCTTCTGGTAAACATCATGAGATAACTGAAAAAATGATGTTCATATTTAATAGTAACATAATGAGATACTCCAGTTGCACCCTAACCAAAGGATCACACCTTCCATAGCCAACAACGGCTTACTAGGCACCACGCTGCTTTAGGTCATTTGTGGGTGGCCCTCATTGGCCCTGGTGTTTTCTTGCCATCATCTCTTCACCCCCCCCCCCCCCCACCCCCGCCACATCCCTCCCTACTTTCAGTCTGAAGAAGGGTCCTGACCCGAAACATCATCCTTACTTTTTCTCCAGAGATGCTGGCTGACCTGTTGAATTACTCCAGCACTTTGTGTCTATCTTTGACCTCAAGCACAGCTGCTTGTATTTTCACTGATTCCAAGATTCAAGATTCAAGACAGTTTATTGTCATGTGATCCAGATAACCATATAACCATATAACAATTACAGCACGGAAACAGGCCATCTCGGCCCTACAAGTCCGTGCCGAACAACTTTCGATAGGACAATGAAATTCTTGCTTTGCTTCAGCACAACAGAATATAGTAGGCATGAACACAGAACAGATCAGTGTGTCCATATACAATTATATAAATGTATACACACATGAATAAATAAATAGATAAAGTGCAAATAAACAGATAATGGTCTATTAATGTTCAGAGTTTTGTTTGAGTCCACACCCTCTGAAAACCCTTTAGAAAATCCTGCTTTCTAAAGGTATGTCCTTTTATTCTGATTCCCTTGTGATAAAAGTCGACATTCCATGACATTTTATCATGAAGAATGTTGCTCAGAATGAGACACATTCTGGGTGTACAACCAATGCTAACCCGGCTTTGCCCAAAGACTGTGCCTTCTTTATAAACACTGCATTTGAGGTGTAGCTGAGTGCAATAAAGAGCAGTTAGTCAGTACTCTTGCCCAACCAAGATTGCTGCGTCTAAGAAAAGGATGACCGGGGGTTGTTGAGAGGGTGAGTGCTGGTGTTGTGGCCTATATCTGAATTTAGTTAATAAATACTGGGCCCCCCACGCTGGGTCAGCCTTTGTTCTGGGAGCACCTTAAAGTAATATGACAGTGTGCACACTATCTCTCAGAAAGTGATATAGGTAGAGAGGTGGTGGCAGTGTTAGGAAGGATCATGTAAAAGCTTTGTGTAAATGAGTGATAGCTGACACACTGTAAGATTTACTGTGAGTTTAATATAGCTCGTGGCACACACGTTCCAGCACTGACTGCATCCAGCCTTCAGGCGTACTGGAACCTAGTGGGAGGAACAAGGGGAGGATACTACAGTTATACTAATATGATGGGGCGTGGTTAGTGGTGATGAGGTAACTACATTATAGGTTGCATGCATAACCCATCTACATCCTTTCCCTTACGATTCAAACAAGTTGCTACAGTGGCAGGTTTATTATACAGAACCTGCAAAGCTAAGCAAACTCTCCATAGCGAGCCGGAGGTTTTACAACCCGACCCGAGCGAGTGCGCACAGCACCTTCACCCTCCCCACCCGAAAGAATAGGAGGAGGGACAGGAACAGAAACAGGGGGGGGAGAGAAAATGGGTGGGGAACCCAGCTTGAAGGGGGAACTGAGAGGCACAGGGGAGGCAGGTGAGAACGAAGGGGTAGAACGAGCTGAAGTAGGAGAGAGAGAAGACCTTGCAGGGGACAACAGAGCCTGAGGAGCAAACCCGGGAGGGGCAGTGGGGGCTACCCGAGGCAAAAGGACCGACCGTGGCATGCAGGGAGCAGATGGTACATTAGAGGGTGACGGCTCGACACGCGATGGAGGGGTATACGGAGCCGCAGGAGGTGGTTTGGGCTCGTTAACCGACAACAGGTGCTGGCGGCTGCGTCTGTAGACAGTCCCTTCGAAATCCACGAGGTAGGACCGAGGCGCGCTGTCAATCCCGACAACGGTGGCAAGTCGGGAATAGCCGGTGGGCGTCTGCAAACGGACGACCTGACCAGGCATCAGTGGCGAAAGAGGGCGGCAGGATTTATCATGCGATCGTCGCTGGATCTCGTGCTTCTGGGCAATACGTTTCTGGACATCAGCAGGCTGCAGGACTTTAGGCATCAGGCACTGCTGGGCAATAGGCATCGGAGGGCGGACAACCCGGGACATGAGTCGCTGGGCAGGGGATCCCATGGTAATGTCTCTGGAAATGTTGCGAAGGTTCAGGAGACACTGATAGAAATCCCCGTTCGAGAGGCGGGTTTGCTCAAGCAGGTGCTTAGCGCTGCGGACCGCCCGTTCAGCTAGACCATTGCTTTGCGGGTACTCCGGGCTGCTGGTGAAATGATTGAAGTTCCACTTCGTGGCAAACGCTTGAAACTCGGTGCTGGTGAACTGGCACCGTTGTCTGTTTGCAGCCGGACAGGGGAACCAAACGTGGCAAAGTGGCGGCGAAGCTTGCTTATCACCATCTCGGAGGTGATGGCAGGGAGGAGGTCAACCTCGAACCAATTCGAGTAAGAGTCCACTAGCACAAGGTAATGCCTTCCGCGCCAATCGAAAATGTCGGCAGCCAGAGAAGACCAGGGCATTTCAGGTGCTGGCTGCTGCAAAAGTGGTTGTCTTTGCTGATGCGGGGCAAGCGAATGACAGTCCGGACAGGAATCCACCCTTGCCTGGATGTATTTAGCCATGGCGGGCCAGTAGTACTGTTCCTGGGCATGAGAGATAGTGGCTTCTGCACCGGGATGACCCATGTGGGCGGCATCAAAATACGAGCCATGCAGCGATGCCGGGATGACAACTTTGTGTCCTTTGATAATAATACCGTCCCGGAGGACTAACTCATCGCGGACCAGAAAATAGGGTTGGACGCTGGCAGGCAACGAATTCCGCTTGGTGGGCCACCCGCGCTTGATGACAGCAGCAAGCTGCTGTAGGTCGGGGTCGTTAGCGGTATGTGCAACCAAGCACTGCAGCTGGTGAGAAGGGACGAAGTTAACGTTTAGTACCTGCAAGTCCGACTGCTCGAAAGGGTGTTGATCGCAAGAGGACCGGGGGGCCCGGGACAGTGCATCGGCCACGTGCATCTCGGTGCCCCGCTTATATACGATTTTAAAATCAAAGCGCTGTAGTTGAAGCATCATCCGCTGTAGCCTGGCAGGAGCACAGTGTATCGGTTTGTTAAGTATTGTTACCAGTGGCTGGTGATCCGTTTCAACGGTGAACCTTGAGCCGAATAAGAAGTCTTTAAACTTCGAACACGCGAAAACCACCGCCAGCAGTTCCTTCTCTATCTGAGCATAGCGCTGCTCTGTGTCCGTCATGGTCCGAGAGGCATAGGAGATAGGCAGTAGCGAGTCGTCAGCGTGGAGTTGCAGGCAGGCAGCACCCAGACCAAATCGGGAGGCGTCGCAGGTGACCACGATAGGAAGCATCAGATCAAAAAACCTTAGTGTTGGTGTGCTGACCAGCCTCGTCTTCAGCAGGTCGAACGCCTGCTGGTGGTGTGGAAACCATGCCCAGGCAATGTCCTTCTTTGTGAGTTGTCTCAGGGGTGCGCTCAACTCGCTGAGGTCAGGGATAAACTTCCCCAGGTAGTTCACCATGCCCAGGAAGCGCTGCAGACTGACAGCGTCAGTCGGGGCAGGCAGCTCAGAGATTGCGCTGGTCTTTTGCGGGTCTGGCTTCAACCCTTGGGCTGTGAAGATGTGTCCGACGTATGTGACCTCAGGCACCCGGAACTTACACTTTGACCGATTGAGCTTCAAATTGATCTGCCGAGCACGGTCCAAAATCCGCCGGAGGTTGTGGTCATGTTCAGCCACGTCCCTCCCATAGACCAGAATGTCGTCGACAATAATTGCGCAGGGCAGACCTGCAAAGAATTGTTCCATTGAACGCTGAAATACCTCGCTGGCAGAGTTGATGCCGAACGGCATCCGTAAAAACTTAAACCTGCCGAAGGGCGTGCTGAACGTGGTCAGGTCCGTGGAGCGTTTGTCCAGTGGTATCTGCCAAAACGAACTTTTGGCATCAAGGACGGAGAACACAGTGGCTTGTCCCACCTGGGCGGCAACATCTTCGACCGTCCTCATGGGGTAGTGGGGCCGTTTAATCGCCATGTTCAAGTCTTTGGGGTTGATGCATATCCGTATCTCGTTCTTTCCTTTCTTCAACGTGGCGACCATGGTGGAGACCCATAGGGTTGGATCGCTGACAGCCTCCAGCACTCCCATGTTGACCATGTCCTTAAGCATATTCTCCACCTTGCCCTTCATGGCAAAAGACACTCTGTGCGGTGGACGGATCACAGGCACCACAGATGGGTCGGTCACGATCTTGTACACTAACGGCAGCTTTCCCAACTTGTCATCAAACAGGTCTGGGTACTCACATAGTGGATCTATCACGGGTTGCACCTCGTGGACCGTAGGGGCAAACAACACCAGACCAAGATCCTGGCAGGCCTGGTTGCTCAGCAACGTCACACAGTCACTGTCCAGAATGAAGAAAGACAGGTCCTGGGAAGATTCCTGTAGCACGCAGTGGAAAGTCGCCCTCCCCACAGGTGTTAGTTCCTCTCCCCCATAGGCACGCAAAACAGAGCGGTCTGCAATCAGCAGCTCATTATTCCTTATCTGGTGGAACAGCTTTGTTGACATTACGTTCACTTTTGCCCCCGTGTCCAACTTAGCAGAGAAAGACTTATTGTTGACAGTTATGTTCACAGAAGGATCGGGGAGGCGAGATCGGCTGTGGAGGAGAGTGTAAATACTTACATCTCCCGTGGAATAGCTGAGCTCAGAGTCGGGGGCAGCGTCAACAGAGGGCTGAGAAACCAGCTCACTATCAACTTGTAGAAGGTTGTTTAGGAGTTGTCTGGGAGCCGAGGGCACTTTCCCACGGGACCTGCATGCAGCTGCAAAATGGTTTCTTCTCCCGCAGAAATTGCAGGTTTTCCCAAGGGCTGGGCACTGTGATTCTGAGGAGTGCACGTAGTTGCAGTTAGGACACTTTTGAGATCTCGGGTCTCGGGGTGTACGAACGGACCGTGGTGGAGGGCGAAAGTCCTCCCTCATCCGTCGTTGTCCAGCAACACCAGTTAAATTTATGGCTCGGTTGTCAGACCCCTTCTGGCCCTGAGGACGGTGGACCACTTCGGCAATGCGGCACGCATGCATTGCCTGAGTTAGGGTTAGGTCAGGCCGTTGCAGCAGGTCGGCACGCAGCTTCTGATCGAGCATGCCAGTGACGAGAATGTCTCTGATGAGCTGGTCGCGCATGGTTTCAAATCGGCACCGCTGGGCAAGGTGCCGCAGGCCAGCGATGAAGCATTCAACAGGTTCATCCGGCTGTTGCTTGCGTGAGAAGAACCTGGCCCGCTCCAGTATACGGTTGGAGGGCAGGTCACATATCTCCGCGAATTTGCGCAAAAGACATACCGGGTCGTCGGCCGATTCAGCTGGGGCGACCAGCTGGTCGTTGTCATCCAGGACCGCTGGTTCATAGACAAATGCTTGAGCTCTCGTCATTGCGTCGGGACCGGCCAGGTTGAGCAGGAGTGATGCTTTGACCGCGGCCGGCTCATTCCGGTGCACAATATTGGCATAGTGAGTGTAGTCCATCACAAAAGTCGACCATCGCTCCGCAATGTCAGCGTCGAAGACAAGGGGAGATGGCTTTCGGCATGAGGATGCCATATCAAGGGAAACCCAACGCTGGGCACTAACGGGGACAAAATAAATGAAAACCGGTAAACGGGAAACGCGAGTCTTTTAAACTTCTGACACCATGTAAATGAGTGATAGCTGACACACTGTAAGATTTACTATGAGTTTAATATAGCTCGTGGCACACACGTTCCAACACTGACTGCATCCAGCCTTCAGGCGTACTGGAACCTAGTGGGAGGAACAAGGGGAGGATACTACAGTTATACTAATATGATGGGGCGTGGTTAGTGGTGATGAGGTAACTACATTATAGGTTGCATGCATAACCCATCTACACTTTGTAAAAAAAAAAGATAATTAGCAGCTACTTTTTAATAATGAAGCTATACAACTGCTGAAACTACTCAGAGGGTCAAGTAGCATTTGTGGAGACAATGGGATGGTTGATATTTTGGTTATATTGTTAAATCCACAGATGCTGCTTGACCCACTGATTTCTTCTAGTAGCTTATTTTTGGCTCTAGATTCCAGCACCAACAGTCGCTTGTGTCGCTGTTTTTTATAATGAAGCCTTTACAAAATAAAAACCGTCTATTAAAAAAAAGTCTTCATGCGGATTTTGGCCATGATCTAAAGGGACACTCAACATTTCATGTTTATTGCCACTGCACTTTTCTCAAAGTCGGCGGGATTCTACAACATTTGGAAACACCCAGTCTTTATCGTATCATGTACTTTCTCCATATATTACTATCTTCATAAGTTCATAAATTGTAGGATCAGAATTAGGCCATTCAGCCCATCAGGTCTACTCTGCCATTCAATCATGGCTGATCTATCTTTCCCTCTCAACCCCATTCTCCTGCCTTCTCCCCATAACCCTGACACCCATACTAATCTGGTAAGAGATATTATAACAATCATCTCTCTTTGAATAGGGGCAGTGATGCCACTTATAGAGCAATTGATCCAAGATTGTGAACTGTTCCAAAGTTCCAGCTCCAGCCTATAAAGAGAGAGAGGCATCAACATTAATAGTTGTTACTTTAGCAACACCATTAACTACCAATGATGAATTTGTCCCAGCCTAGTTGCAGTTGCAGCTGTGGTTGCAACTGTAGGCAACTTTCAGTAAGGCCATCCATTCTGAAGTATAAATATCTTGCAAGCCATTCCCTGGTTCAGGTATGGGGAATTGTACTCTGGGTAGCTAAATGCTCTGCTGAAAGTCTTTACTCCTCTGCCTCCTTCTTTTAGCAGATTGTTCTGCTTGAAGTGAACTCTACCCATTCTCCATACTCAAAAGGATTTCCTGCTAAAAGCATCCGGAGTCAATTGGTTTCTGTTATTCTCAGCACATATCATCCGAATCGTTGTAGAGTTCTGTAACATCAAATATTATCAAAAACAAACAAGCACTTGTAAAACTGTAACAGCAGGCAGAGGCCAACCAACAAGACTCATGTAAATATTGAAAACTCAATGTTGAAAAAATGAATGATACTTTATCACAGTGGTATTCTTTGTTTTGTATGTCTAAGGTATACAAAGAGTCACCTCATAAAGGGCACCAGCAAAGTTACAGGTATCCCATTTTAAGTAGCAATGTTACAAAATTTTAAGATTGAAAAAATCAAGTCTGCAATTTATCCCATCAGATAAAGCATAAAAAGAAGCTTAATTTGACACCTAATTCACTTTCATATATTCAGTATTAAAAAGATTATGGCCACTTTCATACTCGGAAATTATCTTCTTGTTCCCTATTGCTTTTCCATTGACTTAACAAAAAAGCTGTGATCGAGGACAGTCAAAAGCCCATAACTTTCTTAAAAATCAAGAGAACTGAATGACATTTTCAGTTATTATAGATTGAAGCATTCTGAAACAAATATAAAACATCTTACTTGGATGACCGGAAATTAAAGCATATAATTAGTTAGTTACCTAATTGTAGCTAATTACAAAATTGACCGTTGTGATGGAAATAGTAATAAACACCCAGACTGCCTTGAAAATTCAAAAATGTGATATTCTCAAGATCAGAACTTTTATATTATTGTATTATATGCTGTAAATCCGTAACAGATAGGTAAATAAATTACAATTTCTAGCAAGACCAAGTCTTTAAGAAGAAGATCAGTTGCTAGCTGGTACATTGGCATATCATAATCAGTAGCATCATCATACCCCTCAGATTGTAACCAATAAGCAACCCTGTACACCTTGTTTTCCCTCAACTTTTCAATTTTGGCATTGTAAACTACGTTTTTGCTCTTCAAACCACGCATGACATGCCTTTCTGCCCACTACTTTCCCATTAAGAATGTCCTGTAGATTCCATTTCTTATGAAAAGGATATTTTTTTTAAATAGCCTAAGTATCCAAATAACAAACTAATCCCATTCACACAAGAATTCACAATATAACATGATTTTTAAATCTCACTGTCATGAATTTATATGCCTGATGGAAGGAATTTAATGTTTAATTCCCATAAATTAATCTAGAAATAAATTAAAAAAAAAATTTTTTGCACAATACATGGGACTAAAACTGATATTTAGTATAAAAATATTGACTATGGGTAGACAATAACACAAAATATAGACGATTTAGATGCTCTTATGATTTGATTGTCCAAAAAAAAGAGTATTAAAATAATCTTGCGAGTGGGTTTTTCTGGAACGCGATCGATTGGAACGTTGCATTTGCGGTGAATTTGAAGCCCATATCAGCAGGAAAAACACTGCCGGTTCGTATGGGCCCCAAATCACATTTTCGCAAATGAAAATTAGATTAAAGCCATCCCGAGAAACAGGTTTATATGTAAAATATACGACTTACATTATGTTTTGTCCCCTTCATGCAATCCGTCACGTTGTAGGCATTGAGGGCGTTAGAAGTCGCTTTTTATTTTAATGTAATTATTAAATTGTCTCGCGATTAAATAAATTAAAAAATCAGGAACGAAAGTCCGATCGATTGTTCTTCAGCAGCTTAGCAGCCCGAGGAAAGCTGCCTCCGATAAGCAGGAGAAAACGGCATTTTAATCCCACCCTCCCCCCTCAAAGGCGCCAAAGTCGAGCACACGGCCAGTGGCAGAACTGCAGCGTCGCTGAAGGTAAGTTTTGTAACATCGCTATTTTAAGATAAACCATTTTAACACATTCCATTTGTGGTCCCTCTTAGTTTTCGGCAGTTCCCCCACGTCAGGTCCCCCTTTGTTCTCCCTCTCGGTGGTCCCCGCACTCCGGGAGCTTCCACTCTGCACTTGATTAGCCTTGTTTTATGTGATGCCGTTTTCTGCCTCATGGTTCAAAATAGCAATGTTTGGGTCAAGTAACTGAACCTTTTTGCTTGGTGCACCTTGCTGATTCGACACAACGGAGCACAGTTTCAGACACAGGGTTGACCATGGTTAACTTACTCCTTATTTGCTTACATAGAAATGAAAGGTTGTGGGATTGCCAGTTAAACTCTTTCATCAGAGCTTTGTCCACAATTTCAATATCTGTATATCAAGATTAATTGAACATGCTTGTACTTTGACCTTGGATTGTAGCGAAAATGAACGTTTGCATTTTCAAGGCATCCATTAAGTTAAGACTGTAGACCGTCATGAAAGATGTAATGCATTCATTTATATTTTTTTCATTTATATTTTTTTCCCAGTAAAGAAGTAAGTTCATCCCATGTCTTACCTTATAGCGGGTGAAAAAGCATTGTCAAAAAAAGGAAGACAGTGCTTCAGGTGGGTGAGAGGATTACGATCTAGGCAAACCTTAACTCAATTGTTTTTTAAATCAGTAATTCTCCCAGTTTAATCCTGCTGGGTGGTACAGTGGCGAATCTGGTAGAGCCGCTGCATCACAGCGCCAGCGACCTGGGTTTGATTCTGATCTTAGGTGCTATTAGTGTAGAATTTACCTCCTTTAATCCGGACAAAATTACAAGAGCGCACATGAAATCCTCCGAAAGTCCCGCTGAAAATGTAGCGCCAAGGCCGGGTGAGGCGATCGATTTCGGCGTCATTGGGACTTTCGCACTGATCGGCGGGCTAAACTTTACCCCCTGCAGGTGGGCTTCTGGAACTCCGGTCCTCCTGGAGCTGGCAGATCCATTCCTATAGCCGACTTCTGAGGCCGACTTTGCGGGCCGGTATCTTGGCAACATCCCCACCCTCCCCCTCCCCCCCCTCCCCCCTCCCCCCTCCCCCCCCTCCCCCCTCGCCCCCTGCACTCCCCCCTCCCCCCTCCCCCCTCCCCCCTCGCCCCCCCCCTCGCCCCCTGCACTCCCAAGCCCGTGATGTCTGTTGGTCCAGAGCGATGGATAATACATCAAGACGCTGGAACCAAGGGTGTAGGAAAATCAGTGATAGACCTGTAGTATGAACGGGTGATCAATGGTCAGCGTGGACTTGATAGGCCGAAGAGCCTGTTACCATGCTGTACCTCTAAACTAACTTAAATCCTACCCACTACATTGCCAAATGTGTCAGTCCAAAATGAATGCTCCCAACAATTCTCCATGAGATTAATATAAACTTTGTGTGATTGTTCAAACTGATCACGAGCTGGCAGCCTGATCTGCCACCTATTTCAGATGGAAACAATATCGGAAGCGTTAAAAAGTGGGCTGCTGATCTGCTGTCAGTTGTTTTACACTATCACATAAAGTCAGGATATACCCATAAGTATTGTGGCCATTCAGTTTGTTGTTAAGGTTTTTAGTGCATTTGTAGAATCTAATTCAGCTCTGAAAGCACACCAGTCCTGCACTTGATACAGATGGCTGCCAATTATTTGCTGCCAGCTGCCTGAAAGGCTATTTTGGATGGCTGCCAGACTGCAGACTGTCAGGGTGTACATTGAAAAGTCATTGTTCATTTTTAGTGGAGATTTGAGTGCCGCTGTGACTCCAAACACAGCTATATCAATCCCTCAGCTCGGCGTGAATCCACATCTGTGCATTACTCACACTTATGTCTCTTTAAACTTTTCAATGATGAACCAAACATGGACATATCATCACTCAATTTTTTAATCTGTAAAATGTCAACATTTAAAGATTTTTTAAAAATTAATATGCACATATACAAATTTGTTAGATGCATTTCAACAAATTTCCAGATGTAATCATTTTGTTTCTTCTGCCTGATTATCAGTGTTGCAATCAAGTAATAACAATTGATTCTCTTGTTGTGCAAGCAGAGGTCTGTACTGTTGACATTGCATCTTCCAAGTGAATTTGAACTAACCTATTATCTGCTACCTCAGGCAAACTAAAATAATATATCACTATTCTCACGATATCCCTCGAATCCTTGCCAATGTTTACCTCTTTACCAACATCACTAAATTGTTATGATCATATTGCCATTTACCAGAAATCGTTTCCCACATTCCTACTCCTCAAAAGTACTTCATTCATTATAGGATGCTGTAGGATGCCACAAGACTATGAAAATTGCTATTTGTTAAATTCTTTATTTTTCCTTACTTGAGAATTGGGGACTTAGGTTTTATTGTTCCAATAAGGAATTAGCACTGCGGCAATGCAATAGAAAGAAGATGACTAAACAACAGTCATTTTCTTTACATATGCAAAAAAGTGCAGATTGAGAAAATCAACATTCCACTATTTAACAACCTTTATGTTACACAATGGAGACCATGTGATCTATCGGATTCCATCCATCCCATTCCCCATCTCCTTATTTCATTTTTCCATTGCAACTTATTCAGTCTCATACATGCTCAATTCCCATTTGATTCATTTCTTCTCTAACCGATATTAAGAGATAATTCACAGTGTGGGATGAGAAACAATAGCATTTACTGTTGCACTAATGTACAGTCAGACTTGCATTTTTCCTGAACATTGTATGTGATTGAAATAATTTCTAAATATTCATTGCTTGTTCACTGCAAAGAAAATTAAATGTGAATGGAAGGACAAGATGTTCACATTTACATATTTTTGCAAATCCTATCAAATGCTGAAATTACAGTTTGTAATTAGTAGGCCCCCCTCGGTCATGAATGACCATGGGTGATGCATCCTAGTTTGCAGGTGATGTGTGATCGGATGCAAACCTGGGCGATGTCATATGGAGGACAGGCTGTTGTCCATGCAGCATGCCCCCCTCTCTACGTCACTGATCGATCCAAAGGAACAGCAGGGCCGTTACAGTTTGGCACCAGCGCCGTCGCAGGAGCTGCCAGAGCGAGGTTGTAGACAACGACAAACTGCCCTTAGGGGCTCCGACTCCGGATTTTCTTGAGGTTTACTCCTGGAGCCTTTTCCATGACTGGATATGGCCACAAGGCAATGGAGGTTTTAAATCAGAGTTTTCTCTCTCCTAGATGGACTGCCTTCCCAGGCTGACGAGCCCCATCTGCCCGAGACTCATGGGGGCGGGAGCGTCTACCTTCCCGTGCAGGTCTATAGCACCTGCCCACTGCCCACATTAGTACATGGGTAGATATGCTGTTAAGATAAAACAAGTCTTCAGCTTGTTGGAGACAAATACAAAAATGTGCAACAAATTATATTTTGTGTTTTCCATCCAATCCTTCACTGCAGCTCTGATGATTCAGAAAGATGTCATGCTTGACCGGTAATAATCAGAATAAAAGAAGAATCAGAGATTATACTGATGAAGCCACTAATTTCAATGTGTACCTTACTGAAGATATCTATGATTAATTAAATATAATTAAAATAGGTGTTGGCATGGTAAAATGATAGCAACAGGCTCTCTGACACTATTGATGTAAACATAAACAGAGGACAAAGGTATGGTGGATGCGGGGACTTTAATTAGTAGGGCAGCTCTTACAAAAACAGTGATTGCTACAGATTGTAACAAAACCTTAAGCAGAGTGGAATCTATCACTGCAATTATAGCAGATATTGTAAGATGAATTGTGTGTAATTTTATGCCATCTTTCAGATAAAGCTTTGGTAGAATCAACAATGGAAGGAGCAGGGTATCATAGAGAGGCATTGAGCAAAGAATTTAAAATCCCTACAAATCCCCCTGAGAATCAGAAGCAATCAAAGTGATACTGATTTCATTCAATGCAAGTGGAAGAAACCTCAACAACGATTCATCATGTACTGAGTGCCAACTCTCTCACCACAATCAATGAAAACCAGCATAGGAAGTGTTCCCTTGTCCTGATGAGGACAGTTAACCACTGCGTTCATTTTAAACTTTTTTTTTTCATTTCTGCACTATGAATCACAATAAAGTTCTCAACTCATGTAGCTCTTGGTAAAGGGAAACAATACGATAAATTGTAATTGCTCCCCTCGTGAATGATTTATAAGACTGTACCATTGATAATTATCAAGAATTGCATGAGTAGGCATGCAACAAGGTGAATTTCTATCATTTCATCAGCTTCTATGAACACTAAAGAGTCTCAGAAAAATGTTAGGGATTCACTGCAGCACTTAAAGCAGTAAGAATGTCAGCAGCCGCAGCAGCATAATTGTTCACAAATTGGATCAGATAGAGATGGGTAGCCCAGAGCAAATCATTTGAGCAAACATTTCCGGATTAAATTGTGCCAGTTGCAAAAATGACCTGCATCTATGGTTATGATCACATTACATTTTCACAGTATCAGGCATGCCTCTATTCAGGTCAGTCATTCCTGTTGGAATTTTTCCCACATTAATTGGCAAACCAATGTGATTTGGCAATACCAGTGAAATATGAAGAATCACCGATTTATATACTACTAGACCAAGTGCAGACCCGCTGGGTCTGTTCCCATAATGCGCGGTTGGCGGGGGGGAAGCCTGCAGCTTCACATGCACACTAACCACCTCCCACACACACAGGGGGGAAGGTATGGGAGGGAGGGGGAGGGGAGAGGGGGAGAGGGTCCCGTCCATTCAACACGTGGATGGGGGGGAGGGAGGGGGAGGAGGGGGAGGGTGAGGGAGGAGGGAGGAGGGGGAGGAAGGGGAGGAGATGGGGAGAGGGGTGAGGAGAGGGGTAGGAGAGGGGTGAGGAGAGAGGGGGAGGAGGAAGGGTGGAGATGGGGGAGAGATTACGGAGGGGGAGGAGGGGGAAGGGAGAGCGGGGGATGGGGAGGTGGGGGAGGGGATGTGATAGTGGCGGGGGAGGGGTGGAGAGAGGGGATGGGGAAGGGGGAGAGAGGGGTAGGGGAAGGAATGGGGGAGAGAGTGGTGGGGGAGGGGGGGGAGGGGAAGAGAAGGAGAATAGTGGGGAGGGAGGGGGAGAAGGGTAGAGGGAGGGGTGGAAGGGGAGAGAGGGATGGGTAGAGAGGGGGGGAGGAAGGAGGGAGAGGGGGAGGAGATGTGGAGAGGGGTGAGGAGAGGGGGAGATGGAGAGGGGGAGATGGAGAGGGGTGATGAGAGAGGAGTGAGGAAAGAAGGGTGAAGAGACGGGTGAGGAGAGAGGGGTGAGGGGAATAGGTAATGGGGGGAGAGAGGGGCGAGGAGAGAGGGGCAAGGAGAGAGGTGGGTGATGGTGAGAAAGGGAGGGAAGCATGGAATTAAGGCTTTGTGTCACAATGCAAGGAGCATTTGTAATAAGGTGGATGAGTTCAATGTGCAGATAGCTATTAATGACTATGATATAGTTGGGATCACGGAGACATGGCTCCAGGGTGACCAAAGCTGGGAGCTCAACATCCAGGGATATTCAATATTCAGGAGGGATAGACAGAAAGGGAAAGGAGGTGCGGTAGCGTTGCTGGTTAGAGAGGAGATTAACGCAATAGAAAAGAAGGACATTAGCTTCCTCCGATGTGGGATCGATATGGGTAGAGCTGCGAAACACTAAGGGGCAGAAAACGCTAGTGGGAGTTGTGTACAGGCCACCTAACAGTAGTAGTGGAGTTGGGGATGGCATCAAACAGGAAATTAAGAAATGCGTGCAACAAAGGTAAAACAGTTATAATGGGTGACTTCAATCTACATATAGATTGGGTGAATCAAATTGGCAGGGGTGCTGAGGAAGAGGATTTCTTGGAATGTAGCGGGATAGTTTTCTAAACCAACATGTAGAGGAACCAACGAGAGAGCAGGCTATTCTAGATTGGGTATTGAGTAATGAGGAAGGGTTAGTTAGCAGTCTTGTTGTGCGTGGCCCCTTGGGCAAGAGTGACCATCATATGGTTGAGTTCTTCATCAGGATGGAGAGTGCCATTGTTAATTCAGAAACAAGGGTCCTGAACTTAAAGAAAGGTAACTTTGAGGGTATGAGACGTGAATTGGCCAAGATAGACTGGCAATTGATTCTTAAAGGGTTGACGGTGAATATGCAATGGAAGGCATTTAAAGACTGAATGGATGAACTACAACAATTGTTCACCCCAGTTTGGCAAATATAATAAATTAGGGAAGGTAGTGCATCCGTGGATAACAAGGGAAATCAGGGATAGTATCAAAACAAAAGATGAAGCATACAAATTAGCCAGAAAAAGCAGCCTACCAGAGGACTGGGAGAAATTCAGTCCAGCAGAGGAGGACAAAGGGCTTAATTAGGAAAGGGAAAATAGATTATGAAAGAAAACTGGCAGGGAACATAAAAACTGACTGCAAAAGTTTTTATAGATATGTGAAGAGAAAAAGATTAGTTAAAACAAATGTAGGTCCCTTGCAGTCAGAAACAGGTGAATTGATCACGGGGAACAAAGACATGGCAGACCAATTGAATAACTACTTTGGTTCTGTCTTCACTAAGGAAGACATAAATAATCTGCCGGAAATAGCAGGAGACCGGGGGTCAAATGAGATGGAGGAACTGAGTGAAATCCAGGTTAGCCGGGAAGTGGTGTTAGGTAAATTGAATGGATTAAAGGCCGATAAATCCCCAGGGCCAGATAGGCTGCATCCCAGAGTACTTGAGGAAGTAGCCGCAGAAATAGTGGATGCATTAGTGATAATTTTTCAAAACTCTTTAGATTCTGGAGTAGTTCCTGAGGATTGGAGGGTAGCTAATGTAACCCCATTTTTAAAAAGGGAGGGAGAGAGAAAACGGGGAATTACAGACCAGTTAGTCTAACATCGGTAGTGGGGAAACTGCTAGAGTCAGTTATTAAAGATGTGATAGCAGCACATTTGGAAAGTGGTGAAATCATTGGGCAAAGTCAGCATGGATTTATGAAAGGTAAATCATGTCAGACGAATCTTATATAATTTTTCGAGGATGTAACTAGTAGAGTGGATAAGGGAGAACCAGTTGATGTGTTATATCTGGACTTTCAGAAGGCTTTCGACAATGTCCCACATAAGAGATTAGTATACAAACTTAAAGCACACGGTATTGGGGGTTCAGTATTGATGTGGATAGAGAACTGGCTGGCAGACAGGAAGCAAAGAGTAGGAGTAAACGGGTCATTTTCACAATGGCAGGCAGTGACTAGTGGGGTACCGCAAGGCTCAGTGCTGGGACCCCAGCTATTTACAATATATATTAATGATTTGGACGAGGGAATTGAATGCAACATCTCCAAGTTTGCGGATGACACGAAGCTGGGGGGCAGTGTTAGCTGTGAGGAGGATGCTAGGAGGCTGCAAGGTGACTTGGATAGGCTGGGTGAGTGGGAAAATGCATGGCAGATGCTGTATAATGTGGATAAATGTGAGGTTATCCACTTTGGTGGCAAAAATAGGAAAGTAGACTATTATCTGAATGGTGGCCGATTAGGAAAAGGGGAGATGCAATGAGACCTGGGTGTCATGGCACACCAGTCATTGAAAGTATGCATGCAGGTGCAGCAGGCAGTGAAGAAAGCGAATGGTATGTTAGCATTCATAGCAAAAGGATTTGAGTATAGTTACTAGGGAAATTGACAAGGGTAAAGCAGTGGATGTTGTCTATATGGACTTTAGTAAGGCCTTTGACAAGGTTCCTCATGGAAGGTTGGTTAAGAAGGTTAAACTGTTGGGTATAAATGCAGGAATAGCAAGATGGATTCAGCAGTGGCTGAATGGGAGAAGCCAGAGGGTAATGGTGGATGGCTGTTTGTCGGGTTGGAGGCAGGTGACTAGTGGGGTGCCTCAGGGATCTGTGTTGGGTCCTTTGTTGTTTGTCATGTACATCAATGATCTGGATGAAGGGGTGGTAAATTGGATTAGTAAGTATGCAGATGATACCAAGATAGGGGGTGTTGTGGATAATGAAGAGGATTTCCAAAGTCTACAGAGTGATTTAGGCCATTTGGAAAAATGGGCTGAAAGATGGCAGATGGAGTTTAATGCTGATAAATGTGAGGTGTTACACCTTGGCAGGACAAATCAAAATAGGACGTACATGATAAATGGTAGGGAATTGAAGAATACAGTTGAACAGAGGGATCTGGGAATAACCGTGCATAGTTCCTTGAAGGTGGAATCTCATATAGATAGGGTGGTAAAGAAAGCTTTTGGTATGCTAGCCTTTATAAATCAGAGCATTGAGTATAGAAGCTGGGATGTAATGTTAAAATTGTACAAGGCATTGGTGAGACCAAATCTGGAGTATGGTGTACAATTTTGGTCACCCAATTATAGGAAGGATGTCAACAAAATAGAGAGAGTACAGAGGAGATTTACTAGAATGTTGCCTGGGTTTCAACAACTAAGTTACAGAGATAGGTTGAATAAGTTAGGTCTTTATTCTCTGGAGCGCAGAAGGTTAAGGGGGGACTTGATAGAGGTCTTTAAAATGATGAGAGGGATAGACAGAGTTGATGTGATCAAGCTTTTCCCTTTGAGAATAGGGAAGATTCAAACAAGAGGACATGACTTTAGAATTAAGGGACAGAAGTTTAGGGGTAACATGAGGGGGAACTTCTTTACTCAGAGAGTGGTAGCGGTGTGGAATGAGCTTCCAGTGGAAGTGGTGGCGGCAGGTTCGTTGGTATCATTTAAAAAATAAATTGGATAGGCATATGGATGAGAAGGGAATGGAGGGTTATGGTATGAGTGCAGGCAGGTGGGACTAAGGGAAAAAAGTTGTTCGGCGCGTACTTGTAGGGCCGAGATGGCCTGTTTCCGTGCTGTAATTGTTATATGGTTATATGGTTATAGGAGCAGGGAGGTTCTACTGCAGTTGTACAGGGTCTTGGTGAGACCACACCTGGAGTATTGCGTATAGTTTTGGTCTCCTAATCCGAGAAAATACATTCTTGTCATAGAGGGAGTACAGAGAAGGTTCACCAGACTGATTTCTGGGATGTCAGGAATTTCATGTGAAGAAAGACTGGATAGACTCACTTGTACTCGCTAGAATTTAGAAGATTGAGGGGGGATCTTATAGAAACTTACAAAATTCTTAAGGGATTGGACAGGCTAGATGCAGGAAGATTGTTCCCGATGTTGGGGAAGTCCAGAACAAGGGGTCACAGTTTAAGGACAATGGGGAAATCTTTTAGGACCGAGATGAGGAAAACATTTTTCACACAGAGAGTGGTGAATCTCTGGAATTCTCTGGAGAGAGGGAGGAGAGAGGGGTGAGGTGAGAGGGGTGAGGAGAGAGGGGGAGAGAGGAGAGAGGGGTGAGGAGAGAGGAATAACCACGCGCTTTGACAGGCGGGGGGCGGGGCTGGGGCTGGAGCAAAGGCATATGTAAATGAGATCCATTGCGATTGGACATCTGTGAGCATTGGGCATTGTGACATCACACGATGGAACGTTCATCAACATTCTATGGGCGAGAAGCATTTTTTTCTTTTAACATTTTGAAGTTCTTTATGTTTTTTACCGATAAAGCAGGGGAAGGTTGAACCGGATATTGTGATATTAGAAACATTAAGAGATGGAGGAAAAACCCTTCGGGAATATGTAAAAATTGTTTCGATTTTGCAAATTTTGAGGGAGGAGATACACAAACGGCTTAAACGAATTTTTGCGGAATAGAACCCGGACAAACCAACACGAGAGTTTTAAATATAGACTAGACCAAGTGCAGACCCGCTGGGTCTGTTCCCCTAACGCGTGGTTGGGGGGGGTGCTGCGGCTTCACACGCACACTAACCACCCCACACACACACACACACAGGGGGGGAGGGCGTAGAGGGAGGGTGAAAGGGGGGTAGGGGAGACGGGGTGGGGAGAGGGGAGGGAGGGGAGACCGCTGTGACCCGTCCCCTCAACATACGGTTGCGGGGTGGGGGGGTGGGGGGCTGCGGCTTCACACGTACACTAACCACTGCCCACACACACAGGGGGGAAGAGGGGGAGGGGGTTGAGGGGGGAAGGGGGATGAGGGAGGGAGGGGTATGAGGGGGGAGTAGGAGGAGATGCGGTGGGGAGAGGGGAGGGAGGGGATGGAGGGGAGATGGGAAGAGGAAGGGGAGAGGGAGGGGAGGGGGAAAGGGGGGGAAGGGGGGAGAGAGGAGAGAGATAGGGGGGGAGGGGGGGGAGGGGGAGAGGGTGGAGGGGGAGAGGGAGGGGAGGAGGGGGGAAGAGATTAGGGGGGAAGAGAGTAGAGGGGAAACAGGAGATGGGGAGAGGAGGTGGGAGAGATGAGGGGAGAGAGAGGAGGGGGAGTGGGGAGAGAGGGGGGAAGGGAGGGGATAGAGGGGAGGGGAGAGGGGGTTGGAGAAGGGGAGAGGGGTGGGGGGCAGAGTGAGGGGAGGAGGGCATAGGGGGGAAGGGAAGAGAGAGTGGGGAGGGGAAGGAGGGGGGAAGGGAGGGGAGGAATGGGGAGGGGGAAGAGGAGGGGAGGGAGGGTGAAGAGGGGGAAAGGAGAGGGGGGAATGGGAGGGGGAATGGGAGGGGGATGGGAGGGGGAGGGGAGGGGGAGGGGGGAGGGGAGAGGGGGAGAGGGGGAGAAGGGGAGAGGGGTAGAGGGGGAGAGGAGAGGGAGAGAGGGGGAGGGGAGAGGGTCCCGTCCATTCAACACGCGGTTGCGGGGGGGAGGGAGGCTGCGGTATCAGCCACACACACTAACCACCCTCCCCCCCCACAAACACTAACCACCCCCCCAACACACTAACCATCCCCCCCAACACACACACCAACCACCCCCCGCCCCCCAACACACTAACCACCCCCCTTGATATAATATTAATATTATTATTCATTGGCTCCTTTTACCCCATCCCCGCCCTATCTCGAGGGGCAAAGATAGTGGGGAGGGAGATGAGGGGAGAGAGGGGGAAGGGAGATGAGGGGAGAGAGGGGGTGGAGGGAGATGGAATGGAGAGGGGGTGGAGAGACAGGAAGAGGATGGGGCAGAGAGGTGGGCAAAGAGGGGGAGGTGGAGAGGGAGATGGAGAGGGGGAAATGGAGAGGGGGAGAGGGAGAGGTGGAGATGGAGAGGGGGATGGGGTGAGAGGGGGATGGGGGAGATAGTGGGGAGGGGAAGGGGGAAAGGGAGAGGGGGGATGGGCAGTGGGAGGGGGCGGAGAGAGGGGGGAGGGAGGGAGGGAGGGAGGAGGAGAGCGGTAGGAGAGAGGGGTGCGGAGAGGGATGAGGAGAGAGGGGTTAGGAGAGAGGGATGAGGAGAGAGGGGGGAGGAGGAAGGGTGGAGATGGGGGAGAGATTGGGGAGGGGGAAGGGATAGAGCGGGGGATGGGAAGGTGGGGGAGGCGATGTGAGAGAGTGGATGGGTAAGGGGGAGAGGGGGGTAGGGGGAAGGGAGAGGGGTCAGAGGGGGGGAGGGGGAGAGAAGGTGAAGAGTGGGGAAGGAGGGGGAGAAGGGTAGGGGGAGGGGTGATAGAGAGGGATGGGGGAGAGTGGGGGGAGGGGGGAGGGAGGTGGAGGGAGAGGGGGAGGAGATGGAGAGAGGGGTGAGGAGAGGGGAGATGGAGGTGTGATGAGAGAGGGGTGGGGAGAGAGAGGTGGGGAGAGGAGTGAGGAGAGAGGGGTGAGGAGAGAGGGGTGAGGAGAGGGGGGAGGAGAGAGAGGTGAGGAGAGAGGGGTGAGGAGAGAGGGGTGAGGAGAGAGGGGTGAGGAGAGAGCGGTTGGGAGAGTCAGCCAACATCAATGGAAAGAAAAACAGTAAACGTTTCAGGTCAAAGATCTATCCTCAGAATGGGAAAGATTGGGAATGAAGCATCCAGATTGAAAATTAATTAACTGCAGACACGGAGTTTTAGCATCTGCGATTCTTAAAAAAGGATTTGATGAGGCAGCTTCAAACTGTACATCCCTCACATGTGTAACTGAACTCACACATCCCTCAACGTTTTCAGACCATGCTCAAACTCACAAAACAATGTACCTCTTGGAGTATTTTATTCCATGAATTGAATAGGTCACTATCTCATGAGGTATTAGGCCCTACATATGACCCTTCCTTCCATGAGGCTACTTGCCCAATTCCATCCCCTTCCCACAACATCACCAATCTCTGTGGGAGTTATGAAATAAATAATATTTATATTATACATTTATATACTAAAGCTATGTATGAAGGGTTGTAGAGACAAAATATATAGGAAGGAGGTGCATGTGTGTATGTTTAAGAACAATATTTCTGGTGTTATAGGAGTTACAATAATATATGGTGATTTAATATTTGTCAATTGCATACAAATTCTCCTTCCTCATCTGCATCTTGTTCACCTACACTTTAGTGTCTCACCAAGAGAAACTTGGTGTTCGCTCTATGCCCTCGCCATGTGTGAGTTGCATCTAGCTAGCCGAGAACATGAATACTAATATCACTAATATATATTTACACATATTTAATATCTGTCCTACTCATTACTTAATACAGCTTGCCCCTTTCAGGTATATTTAATTGCACCGGTCTTTATAAAGACTGATGTAATATCAATGATCATAATGATATTTTTAATATCACTGATCACCATTTAGGTACATTTAATAAGGTGCTTATTTGGATATATTTAATGTGAAAAATCTTCCGTTAGATATATTTAATAACAATAATGCTTATTTAGATGTATCAAATATCACTCACGTTTAAACATATTTAATGCCAATAATGTCTATTGTGTGTATTTAATGAAAATCATCATTTAGGTACATTTAATACCACTGATCTTTATTTGTATGTGTTTAATATCCTCAGTTAGACATAAATCATTGATTCTCATTTAGATATTTAATATCTGATTGCCGTCCAGATATACTTGTATCTCATTTCAACAATTTTGTTAACAATAATTCACATTAAGATATTTTATGAATCAATATTTTAATGCATTTTATGCCCCTATATTATCTTCATTCATATTTTAAATGGTAAAACACAAACTACTGGAGTAACTCTGCGGTCTCTAGCAGAATTTGTGGAGGGAATGGACAGGTGACACTTTAGTTCATGACCCTCTTTGGACATTGTAGTATGGGGAGGGAGAAAGCTGGGAAAGAGAGAGGGGGTGTGAGACAAAGCCTGGCAAATGTTAGGTAGATAAGATGATGCGGGTAAGTCAACTCTATTTCAACTCCTCGGGCGGATGTGAGCATTTCTAAAGAAGAGGTTAAGCCTAGCCACCTATATATTGGGGCCGGAAAGCAGGGAAAGAAGATCTGTGGAGTAAGCTGGCATGATTTTTGGGAAATTATTTAAGATATTATGGTCAAGATTATTGTTGGCATTGATTTTCTGCCGCATAGGACTGTATCTAGCCAAACAGTGCTTACGCTGGCGTTGAACTCCTGTCTTTATTCACTACAGGATGCTTTTCAAAATCTTTTTTTTAATGTATAAAGCACAGATACTCTTCACCATCTTATCAATACCCCAGAGATAGTAGGGATTGCTCTGAGCATGTTGCAGAATCTAGCACATTGCCCGAGGAGAGACTACAGGCAAATCTTTCCAGTCAGGGATGCATTAGGTGCTCATTGTTAATCCTGAAATAAAAGTTAAGGTAAGAGAAAAAAAAGAATGTCATGACATGTACAGCTGAAGATGACATTCCTGCTGCTTTAAATGCTGCAGTGAATCCCTGACATTTTTCTGAGACTCTTTAGTGTTCATAGAAGCTGATGAAATGATAGAAATTCACCATGTTGCATGCCTCCTCATGCAATTCTTTATAATTATCAATGGTACTGTCTTATAAATCAGTCAGGTTGTCATTGGAACTGTCACAGTGAATGCTGCTGCAGCCTTTATTCAGCAGAATCTGCCTTTGTTTTATTTCTCCCTCTCAACCTCCTCCTATCCACCAAACTGAGAGTATGCACTCTTACATCATTCTACACATTGTCTCACCATTTTGCTTTTAATCTATACTTTTTTTGATCTTCGCTTTTGGATTTGGAAATTGTATGGCTTATAAAGTGCATTACAGTGGCAAAAAATAAAAATGTAATAGAAATTACCACCATCTACGTAATGTTGTTCCTTTGAATTACATTGCTCGAAAGCAGAATAATTGCAGATTAAAACTCGTGAAAATATTTGTTGGGTCAGCTTCAGTAGCAACTCAAAGGGGATTCATATTTTATATATCTGAAATAAAAACAAAATGAGCAATTACTGCTTAAAAGAGAAAGAACAGGTAAATGGTTTTGGTAATAACATTTCACCAGTTTTTAATTCGGAAATCTTTGGGTGTCATTGACTAGACCAACAACTGCTCAAGAGTTAAGAGCGTTTAATTGTCATATGTTCCAAAACAGAACAATGAGATGTTTACTTGCAACAAACCAACAGGTTTATGAACGCAGTACTCAACAGGTAATATAATAGAAAAACAAAAAAAGTTAAATAGATAAAATACCCAATATAGTGCAGAACAAAACAAAGTCTGAAGACACAAGAGCAATTTGGAGTTTAGTTGTTCTTAGTGTTTAACAGCCTGATTGTGGTTGGGAAGAAGCAGTTCCTGAACCTGTATCTTACAGTTTCCAGACTTCTTCCCAATGGCAGGAGTGAAATGAGAGTGTGACCAGGGTGGTCTACGTCTTAATGATGATGTCTGCCTTTTTGAGACAGCGCCTTCTGTAAATCCCTTATTTGGCGGGGAGGTCAGTTTCCACGATGGACTATTCATCATTACCTGTAATTCATCCCACAACGATAGTGTAGTTAACAAATTTACAGATGGAGTTAGAACTGCGTCCAGCTACACAGTCACGGTTATAAAGTGAATACAGCAGGGGGCTGAGCACACAGCCTTGAGATGCCCCTGTGCTGATGGTTATCGAGGAGAAAGTGTTGCTGCCAATTTGTACTAATTATGATCTGCTGATGAGGAAGTCGAGGATCCACTGGCAAAGGAATGCACAGAGATGCAATACTCTGAGCTTGGTAACAATGTTGGAATGGATGATGGTGTTGAAAGCTGAGCTGTAGTCAATGAACAACAGCAAGACATGTGTGTTTTTATTGTTTAAGTGGTCCAGTGCAGCGTGGAGCGCCAGTGAGATAGCATCCCCTGTTGATCTATTGTGGCAGTAGGTAATTGTTGTGGGTCCAGGTTCTTGCTACGGTAAGAGTTGATATGTGTCATAACCAACCTCTCAAAGCACTTCATCACCACCAACTTTAGTGCCACAGGTTGGTAGCCATTGAGGCGTGACACCTTACTCCTCCATAATTGCACTTGAGAAGGTGCAGGTGACCTGCCTCCTCAAACTGATGCATTCCTTCGAGTGATGGTACATGTTTTATGTGAGGATTTCAGAATTTTAATCCAGTAACTGATGAAAGTACATCAACATATTTCTAAGTCAGCATAGAGTGTGCTATGCAGTGTAAACCTGTGGTTGGAGTTGGCATTCATCAGATTCACAGTCATAGAGTATGGAAACAGATCCTTCAGCCCAGCTTTCCAATGCTGACCAACATACCACTTCTATGCCAGTCCCAACTGTCTGCATTTGGTCTATATCCCTCTAAACCTATTCTATCCATGTACCTGTCTAAAAGTTATAATAGAGCATGCCTCAACTACCTCCTATGGAAGCTTGTTCCATATACCTAACACCCTTTGTGTAAAAAAGTTGCCCCTCAGTTTTCTATTAAATCTTTCCGATCTCACCTTAAACATATGTCCTCTGGTTTTTGATTCCCCTACTCTGGGTAAAGGACTCTGTGCATGTACCCTATGCATTCAGGTGCACTTGTCCATTTTGGTGGTAGTCATCATGGTTTTGTAAGATGCTGGCAGTGTCGGGTGTGGGGTAAATGCATTGCATTTTCTTAGCCTTACACATAATGCACACCATAATTAGAGGAAATTAATGTTTAGGGTGGCAGCTTAAAACCTAATCACAGAGACAGCATTAGAGACACAAGCAACTGCAGATGCTGGAATCTTGATCAAAGCACAAAATGCTGGAGGAACTCAGCAAGTCAGCAACATCTATGGAAGGAATGGACAGGCGACGCTTCAGGTTGGATCCCTTCTTCAAACCATTCTCATTCTGAAGAAGTGTCACTGCCCGAAACAGCGTCCATCCATTCCCTCCACAGATGTTGCCTGACCCGCCGAGTTTCTCCAGCACTTTATGTTTTGCACAGGGAATACATTAATCTGGATGTTATTGGAGCTGCATTTTCTAAACTTGCGGTCACAGAACATTGGCTTTGTCTCTGCAAATGCCATGAACTAAATCTAATTTGTTGTGTTCCTTTTAAGTGTGAAATAACCAGTGCAGTTGCTCCAGACATTAGTTTTCATCACTTTGAATGTGTTGACTAAGTGAATGTTATTTGTATGTTGTTTTAATTGCCTGTACTCACTGCAATTCTTCAGATTGTGACATGTAATGGTTTAGTTAATGAATGGTTCAGGAAATCAGCTGTCGATTAAAAAGTACTTTGCTGACAAGAACATTTGGTGTGGAACAAGGGACTGATTGGGTGCAGAGAAACTTTCAAATTACATAACAAATGCACACCAGTTAATGCAAATCCTATTTGTTGAACTGAGATTTTAACAAGTTAATTGCTAAACAATCCACTAATAATGTGATGAATATAATAATTTAAAGGCAACTAACAGTGCCATGTCAGTAGGCACAAATTAGATTCAGGACAGACATTATATCACTGTCTATCATTAATCTATCAGGAACTTCAATACCTTGTTAAGGAGAGGGCTTTGAATGGATATGTGTAGATGTGAAATTGTCTATTTTGGCTGAAAAAAGGAAAGACACATATTAAGCAGTTAGTGAAATATTGCAAAACTTTAAAAAGCAAAGAGATCTGGGTGCATAAATGTACAATTAGCAAAATACTAGTATCATGTGGATAAAGTAATTAGGAAAGCAAAGATAATGTTCTTTAAATACAAAATTATTGAGGTTATGATTTAGTTATAAAGGGAACAGATAAGATCATATATTGCACACAATATTAGTTGCCTTTTTTAAGAAAGCATGTGGATATGTTAAAAGCAGTTTAGAGATGTTTTATTAGATTAATTAGATTTATTAGATTGTCTTTTGAAGCAAGATTGGACTTTGAAAAATATAAAATCCTGAGGGTTCCCGACAGGGTGTATATGGAGAGAATGCTTCCCCCATGGGAAAATCAAGAACCTGGACTGTTTAAAAAATATGGCGTCAACCATTTAATAGAAAAGTGAAGCCTTTTTTTCCTCTCTAAATCTCATATCTTTGGAACTATCTTTCTCAGAGTATGATGGAAATGGCGTCTCTAAATACTTTTGCATCAGAGACAGGTAAAGTTGTGGTAAGGCATGAAAGGTTTGATGTTGAATAGGCACAAGAGGACCGATGGCCTATATTTGTTTCAAATTGAAAAGTTTCTATGTTGCATGTGCTGTCTGTGTGGAGCTTGCATGTTCACCCAGTGGGTTTCCTCTGGGTCATCTGATTTCCTCCCACATCCCAAAGATGTGTGTGTTTGTAGGTTTAATTGGCCTCTGTAAATTGTCCCATGCGTGTAGGGAGTGGATGAGAAAGCGGGATAATATGGAGCTACCGTGAATGGATGATCAATGTTCGGCGTGGACAGTGGGTCGAAGAGCCTACTTCCATCCTATATATTTCAACATGGAGGAGAACTGATGCATCAGCTGAGGGAAGGCAATAGATGGCAATCAGGAGGAGGTTTCCTTGTCAATGTTTGATATAATGCCATGAGAGTTTTATGGGTCTTGCGTCAATCTTGAGGACTCCTGGGGCTAATCTCAGGTGTCTATATACCATTCCAATGTCACCTCAGATGATGGGACAGGACCAATTCATATTCTGTGTGGTATCAAATCAATGTGCCAGGAGATTATCTCCTTCAAGTAACCTGACTTTATTGTCAGTGTAAAGGTGTTTCACATTGACCTCACAAATGCAGTGTAAAGGCATTCTAAAAGCCCTGTCCCACTGCACGGGTTCATTCAAAGAGTTCTCCCGAGTTTGCCCTGATTCGAACTCGGAGATTTAAAGCAATGGCCGCTCGTCGGTACTCGGGGCTCTCGTGGACATTTTTCACCATGTTGAAAATTCTTCACGAGTCTTCCCGAGCTTACCTGCCATTAGTGAGTCTTCCCAAATACCTGCCGTTAGCGTTACGAGCCGTTAAGAGACGTCCCCGAGCTCCGACGTACCCGCTACGTTCATTCTCCATGCTTACCATGAGAGATTTGTTTATAAACTCGGGAGAGCTTTTGAATGAACTCGTACTGTGGGACAGGGCCATAAGTCATTTGCCTGTACTACATTTGGGAATATCAAGTTGTTCCATTTATAAAATAGCACTACTTTCCCGGTGAGTATGTGTAACATTTTTAGATATCTAAGGGTCGAAATTCCTGCTTGGAAAAAACTGTAGAACAGTTGTTTCTCTTTATAATTGTTAACAGGCTAACAAGATGGTGTAACCAGATATCAGTTAACAGCAACAATATGTCATGATTTCACGTGGGGGGTCAGATATGGACAACACTTTCTCATGTGTTCTATTGGAATCGATGTGCTTAACTCTTATAATGGGCCACTAATTTGTAACACTGGCTTCATAGATGGCATGAAACTTGAAAATACATCCCAATGGTTCCTGCTCAAGCTGGGAGAATTCTGATGAGAGTAAAGAGAATACTACCAAAACCAATACATTTATCAAATGCTTTTATCCCTTCATGATTGCTTTAGTCTGAAAATCTCGTCTTTATCCTCAGACAAAAAATAATAAATTTAGTGAGCAATGCATGAAGTTTGTATTTTTTTTACAACACATGAAAAGAACAAAGTTTCAACAAGTAAAAGATTAATTTTAAATGTATTTCTGTAATCTAAACATTGCTTTAAAAAAAGCTGAGGTATCCAAAAGGGACTCCTAGCTAAAATTGATTTATAGTTAGAAATCACTCAACGGTGTTATTATTTCCACTGCCCCAGCTTCAGAAGCAGGTACCAGCATATATGCTACGATGTTTTAATTTTGCTACTTTTGTTACTTAATAAAAAATTAATGGCGAAAAATGGAACTGGAGTTGTTTTCACTGTAAACTCCTGGAGCTGGGGTTGTCGCTGTCACCCTGGGTACAAATGAGACAGCTCTGGCCTAATTTCATCTGACTTTGATTGTGTGCGAATTGAAGGAAATAGTGAACTGACTACACACTGTGAAAATAGGCAAAGACAGAAAATCATTGCAAATCACACTGTTATGCATTTTTTATGAAGGTAGAATGAAACAACTTATTGGATAAAACATTTAAAATTATAGGACTTTCTGAAGTAAACTGTCTCCTATCATGGTTCTATGACTACTAATTTAAATGTAGTATTGACCATAATAAAGTGGAAATTTGTGTTTTTATGTGACATTTACCAAGGTTGTGGCAAGGGAATGCTCTTTTGGATGAATAGTTTTCATGTTCTGGTTTAGGAAGTGTTCTCACTAAGAGCAGAATTATTTGCAAACCTAGCATTTAACTGCAAATATAACCCAATGTTAAAAGCCCTACATGTCCTCCCCAGCTTACGAATGCCCGACTTACATAAAGCCCGTACATGCGAATGAGGCTTTGGTATTGGTATAGGTTTATTATAGTCACTTGTACTAAGATACAGTGAAAAACTTTATTTGGCACCATGTCAAAGCCACCAAACAGTAGTCATTAAGGCAATTACTCCTTTGTTTCTCTTTAGCACCAGGATGAAGGTGGGCTTCATAAAGTAGGTGGGAAACTCAGATTGAAGCAGGGAAAGGTTAAAAAATATCTGTGAATACTCCTGCCAGGTGATCAAGAACATGACTCACTTTCCATGTGGTCAGTCTCAGGAAGTCCGGTCTGACATAAGGTAATAAGTGATAGTAGAATTAAGCCATTCAGTCCATCAAGTCTACTCCGCCATTCAAGCATGTCGGACCTATCTCTCCCTCCAAAACCCATTCTCCTGCCTTCTCCCCATAACCTATGGTACCGGTACTAATCAAGAATCTTTCTATCTCTGCCTTAACAATATCCACTGACTTGGCCTCCACAGCCTTCTGTGGCAAAGAATTCCACAGGTTCACCACCCTCTGACTAAAGACATTTCTTCTCATCTCCTTCCTAAAATTTCATCCTTTAATTCTGAGGCTATGACCTCTAGTCCTAGACTCTCCCACTAGTGGAAACATCCTCTCCACATCCGCTATATCCAAGACTTTCACTATTCTGTATGTTGCAATGAGGTCCTCCTCATTCTTCTAAACTCGAGCGAGTACAGTCCCAGTGCCTCATCATAGGTTAACCTACTCATTCCTGGGATCATTCTTGTAAACATCCTCTGGACCCTCTTCAGAGCCAGCACATCCTTCCTCAGATATGGTGCCCAAAATTGCTCACAATATTCCAAATGTGGCCTTACCAGTGCCTTGTATAGTCTCACCGCAGGTGTCGGCTTCCGGAGACTGTCACCGCGGGTGTCGGCTTCCACTAACACTCTGTTCAACATGAGCATAAAATGCATTGAGCTTGTCAGGGAGGTACGTGTCATTGCCAGCAATAAAGCCCAACTTCGCTTAGTAGCTAGTTATAGCATACTAGCCCTCTACGGGTGACTGAATGGTTAGTTTGGGACTGTAGCTCGGTCTGGACTTGTCGCAAATGTTTACCAATTGTCGCAAATCTTGACGCAAATGTTTACCAATATATATTGCACTGGTCAGAAGCACCTGACTAGAACGCCTCAGACTTCATCTTCACTGGGAAGTGGATCTCATGGCTCATCCGTGGTTACTGGGATTATCTTATTTGGCATGCAGTCCTCTACACACTTACTTATAAAGTCTATGGTGACAGTGGTGCACTCAGTTAGGTAGGCCACTGAATATGGACTGGTCCATGGACTCAAAGCAGTCACATATGCGCTCAACTGATTTTTCAGACCAGCACTGTACAACTCTGCACCAGATCCTCAAATTTCTGTTTCTGTTTGTAGGCAGGGATTAGAAGCACAGGCTGATGACCACATTTTCCAAACAGTGAGCATGGTAAGGGGTGACAGGCATTGATGGCGTTTGGGCCTCTGGTGGAGTAGGGGACATGTTGATAGTATTTTGCTAGACTCTCTTGAGATTGGCCTGATTAAAGTCTCCCGCTATGTGAATAAGGTTTCAGGGTACATCAATTCAAACCTATTGGTAGCAGTGTATAGTATATCCAATATAAGCATCACATTTACATGTGCTGGGATGTAAACTGCAGCCATGATAGCTGAAATGAATTCCCATGACAGGTAGTAGGGATAGCATGAGGGATAGATTTGCAGGTTGCTGTGGGACAAAATGCATCTTCTGCCTTATGGAACCTCATTTTGCGGCTTCATTTATTTACTTGCATACTGTTTGGGTAATGAGTAGTTTTCAAGGACAGAACCTCATCGTAACTTGAATTTATCCTGTATATGTTAAGTCCACTGAACAATTCCAAGTGCTTCAAGAATGGGTTTCGGCCCGAAACGTCGCCTATTTCCTTCGCTCCATAGATGCTGCTGCACCCGCTGAGTTTCTCCAGCATTTTTGTGTAATTCCAAGTGCTTCATTGGCAAAACATAAAATAATTTAAAAATAGTTCCTATTATATTGAAAGCAAAGTTATCAGCTATTCATTCTTCTTCTTCTTGCGTATGGCGTGCTCAGCCTTAGGTTGTAGGACAACTTGTTCTATTTGATCTTATTTGATTGTGCACGTCAGGTTGATTGCATTCCTTGAAACAGGGCGGACCAAGTGAAGGTTGCAATCTCCCGCCCCAGCTACTGCATGTAAACTTAAGGTCACAGACTCTGAAATAAAATCAGTAGCCAGTTAATCCACGTTGCTGCTCTTGTTGGATAGCCTGGATATCACGTCATGCCATGTCATTGATTATATGTAGCGAAAGCTAGGTAAAACTATTATCTAATATCTCATTTAACATTTGGTACCCCTGAACTTCGGCGCCCTTTTGGTCAGCAAAAATTTAGTGCAAAGTATTTCCATGTTTAATCTTGTCGCAAAGAAGAGGAAACCCATCTTATGGCACATTTTCATCACTTGGCCTTTCTAACTTTACGCCAATTTGTCGAATGCTCAACAACATCTTTGTGAGAAATCCTGGGAAGAAGTTGCATTGAAATGGCAGGATGGCTCCCTGCATGAATTCTCAACCCTATCTTCTATGGTTCTGTTGGAAGGCAAGTGAAGGCTGAAGAGTCCACCATACACTCCACAGCTGGTGAATTCACCTCAGTCAGCATCAGTGAGCTGGTGGAGATGGTCAAGTGCTTCGAATACCAAGGTGTAATTATAACAACAATTAATCCTAGACCAACTACGTTGAAGCTACTGCCAAGAAATTCTACACTTCCTCAGAAGACCTCAGAAGATTGGCTTGTCTCCAACAACTCTTACCAACTTCCACATATATACCATAAAAAGAGAGAGATAAAGCATGAAACATGCGCATCCATTATGCGTCGACCAATGATCACCCTCAAAATCATTCTGTCGTACACACTAGGGACAATTTACAGAAGCCAATTAACCAACAAACCTGCAAGTCTTTGGGATGTGGGAGGAAACTGGAGCACATGGAGAAAGCCCAAGTGGTCACAAAGAGAATATGCAAATTCCACACAGACAGCACTTGTTGTCAGGATCAAATGTGGGTCTCCTGCACTGGAAAGCAGCAACTTTACTGCTGCACCACTGTGCTGCCATAATCAAGATCATTCCCTTCTTATCAACTCTCCCGTCAGGCCAAACATACAAAAGCTCAAAACCACCTACCAGATTCAGGAACAGTTTCATCTCTGCTGCCATCAGACCACTGAACAGTCTGCTCATAAGCTAAAGGTCCTAACCTCCCAACCTACCTCATTGTAGACATTGCACTTTTTTAAACTGTACTTTCTCTGTAACTATAATGTTGTAACACTGTAACACAATATTCTGCGCTCGAGTATGTTTCTTTTGTTGTAATTGTGAATGGCTTGGTTGTACAATCAGGTACGATGTGATCATTTTTTTTCACTGTATCTTGGTACATGTGACAAAATAAACCAGTATCAATACCAGAAACCATACAACAAATAATTTCCAAAATTTAATTTAGCCTTTTGCCTAAAAATATTTTATTTCAACAAATTATTATCTTCTTCAGAAAAGTACTCAAAGTGAGAAACATTTCTACAGAGCGCTGAAGTATTTTTGATTTTATAGTATGGTTATAAAGATATTATAGTTACCTATAGCACCTGCCCATCTGTTTGATAATAGAAATGCCAACCTGGTAAATGATGGTGACATTCACAATGGATGCTCACAGAGATTCTGCATAAAGGGAGAAAGAGGACACCAGCTCACAAATCATTCACTTGACAGCCCATCATGAACATCCTGCCCCATTTGTGCAGAAGGCTACAGGTCCCACATTGGCCTCATTAGTCACCCAGAAAGTCATCCTTAATCCCAAACAGACTGCCTGAGATGATATTCCTATTTTTTAATATTTCAGTTTCTGCTCATCTTTGACATTTATGGTCAACAGGAGAACAGTTGGGGGTTTTTTTTACAGACTGCTGCAAAGACCCACTTCTGTGCTGCATGGACAGAGATTTTAACATCACCCACTGCATATCATGTGTAACTATGATATATTACTGTTTCACAGCTATAACTAGAATAACTTGAAAATAAACATAATTAATATGTTGAGAAAATTATTGGTTGTGCAGGCCAAAAAAAAGTGATGAATTTGGATATTTCTCTTGACAAAAAAAGGTTGGGAGTGACCTCTTTAAGATTCTGAATGGCATGATAGAGAGGTTACAGGGAAGATGTTTCCTCTGGTGGGAAGAGCATTACACAAATGATTATTATAAAGTAGTCACTAAGAAATGCAAAAGAGGCTTCTTCACCCTAAGGGTGTGTGAATGTGGAATTGGCTACCATAGGAGTGGTTGAAGTGAGTATTGTAATTATAAGGTGAGGGAGGCTGACCAAGCATGTAATAATGAAGAGAATGTTACACTGCTAGATTTTGAAGAGTAAAATATAGTAAAAAATAGTAAATATAACCACCAGCAATGTGTGATTGGGCTAAATGTTGTATAGCTCTTGAAATTCAATGTGTTTTTATGTTAACAATTACAACCCACACAATGACAATGCACATCTATGTCAATAATCAAATGTTGTCTGGGTTAATTCCAATAAAAACATCATATCCTCAGTTTATTATTTATTTGATTGAACATGTTTATCAGACTGCAAATGCTTGAGTGGCAATTTGCATGAGCGCCAGAAATCTCTGAAAACTGAAAAAATGTACACATTTTCAGAGATTATATATTCTTTGTTATAGTTGATGTGAATATGTGTCCTTTCCATTTGCATGTTATTTGATCTCATGATTTTCAAATATCAAAATAGTCAATAAAATGTGGTGTTTCCTTGAAATTAACTGGAATTGATGGTTTGAGATTTTTGCTTGCTTAACTTTTCATGTTCTTTGATGTGTAATTAACGTAAAGTGACAAACAATTGACAAGAAAGAGATTCTCTGCAGGGAAGTGAAAGGTAAATGAGGATAAGTGAAAGTGAACAACAAAAAAATAGCATGATCATCTCAAAATCAATGCAGACACACTTATATTGACAACTAAAAGTTTGGGGAATTTTCAATGCACATGAAAATTATATTTGTTCATCTGCATCTTACTGTTCTGTATGTTTTGGGTGAATTAATTTTGGAATCCTTCTGACTTGCTACTAAGACTGCAACAGGTTATATGTAATGTGTCTTTTCAAGATCTGGTGGGTACACAAGAGAATCGCAAAATAAATCTATGCTATTTACTTCCATTGAGAAGAGTGAATTGTAACCTATTTCCATGCACCCTTCGACTCCCATGCACCCTGCGTAACAATTTTTTCTTTCAAATTGCATATTTTTACCTATCCTTTGATCTAGCCTGTTCATGCCAATTGCGCTGGCAAGTAGAGGTAATCGAGGAATGTACTATAACAGCATTGTGGCAAGGATGTGCAGGGGCCGCGTTGCTTCCTTACAGCGTTTGCAGCGCCTGAGAACCGAGTTCGATCCCGACCATGGGTGCTGTCTGTACGGAGTTTATACGTTCTCCCCATGACCGTGTGAGTTTTCCCCGAGATCTTTAGTTTCCTTCCACACTCTCAAGACGTACAGATTTGTAGGTTAATTGGCTTGGTATAAGTGTAAATTGTCCCTAGTGTGTTTGCAGGATAGTGTTAGTGTGCGGGGATTGCGTGTAGGTGGGGACTTGAAGGGCCAAAGGGCCTGTTTCTGTGCTGTATCTCTAAACAAAACTAAAATATATTTAAATAGGAAAGGTTTAGAGGGATAGGAGCCAAACTCAGGCAAATGCAAATGCACTAGATGGGGTCTCTTGGTTAGCATTGACGAGTTATGCTGATGGCTCTGTTTCAGTGCTGTATGACTGAATGACTCAATGACTGGATAAGAAAGGGGACTCAAGCCATATTCTTGACATATTCAAACTGGAAGATATTTTAGCTCGAGAGGTAACTTGTAACAGTGGCATTTTGTCAGAGACAGGCTTTACATATAATTTGTACTGGTGCACCATTTTAAGAGATTGAGACAGGAGGCCGAGTATCTCTGAAAATACCAGTCACAACGGATCAGAATTTTGACCCCAGGACACTGACTGCTTAAAAAGGACATGGAGGGTCATTTGGTATTCACCTGGATTGCAATCACCTCATTATTTTTGATGATTTGAGTGGCAATGATTCTAAATAAATAATGTTTGACTGAAAATGGATGCTCACAGAGATTCTGCATAAAGGGATTCTGCATCAACATTCTTTCTCCAATCAATATGGGTGGTATTATTGTCAGTCCTTTCGAGATGGATGAATAATTGGAGGAATAGAGGGGCTTAGACGCCAGCGTCTAAAAGAGATGCCAGCGATCGCTGCCATTGTCAAGGCATCATTGGGGAGGTTGTAAGCATAAAATCATAGTTAGCACAGGAAGCAGTGAACAAACCCAATATAACTGAATCTCAACCAAAGGGAAGTGCTTGATGAAGCTTGAGATCACTGAGTATTTTTGCTGTAAGTAGACCTGCTGTTCTCGTATCAGTGGTGCCTGTCATTGGCCTTCACGGAGTCTGGGCTTGCTCAGATACACGTTATGAGGTTATGTCCTTCCCTTCAATCTAATCCACTCCTTCCAATTGCTGTAGCATGTGAAATACCATTAGTAAGGGTGCCATGCAAGTTCAAAGCTATTTAGGTGACTGTGCCATCTATGGTTTAAGCCATTAACTCTGAAATCCCACCATCCTCTCCACACCCACCCCACCAATCATTTCATCTCTCTCTGCTCCCTTAAAATGGCTCCTCGGGTGGAAGATTGCAACCTTCACGTGGTCTGCCCTGTTTTGACGAATGCAATCAACCCGGTGTGCACAATCAAGTAAGATCAAATAGAACAAGTTGTCACAACTTTAGGCTGTGCATGCCATATGCAAGAAGAAGAAAATGGCTCCTGAAACTGATCTCCCTTGTCACCTGTCTTAATATTGTTTTGTATGTGTCAACATTTATATGATTGCAGGAAATAAAATCATTTATATTGCATATGTTTTAAAGTTTTAAAGTTTTTAAATTTTCCATGGGTGTAGTAACATGTGAGAATGCAAATATTGTCTTATCTGGCAATATTTGTACTTCGCTGTGAAAAAAATGAATCAGTGGCATGGCCTTGTATAAGTAGTGATTGTGTTACTGAACATGATAGATAATTACATGCAATAGTTTCCAGATAGCCCCTTCCATTTCAGAAAATCACAGCTCCATTATTTATTACTGCACAAGTCACAGATCTGCTAGGTTTTGTAATACTACTCGACTTAGTTCTGTTTGTAAATTCTTAGATTCAGCCAAGCTGTGTGGATCTTGCAACACATTGTAAATCACCAAGTTGCAATGCTCTTGATTTAAAATAATCTCTTAAAGCTAACCTTTCTTTTTTTTTTTAACTAGCAATGTCCAGGATGTAATCGTTATAGTGGTCAGAACAGTCCATATCTAATGTTAAGGTTATGGGAATATCATAAGCTGCTCCCTGGGCTCTCTAACACCACAGATGATGACTAAATTTCCAGCATCTTATCACACAGTCACAGGCTGGAACTAGTACGGGTGACTATGAAGAAAACACAGCATGAAAACTGGAGTACAGATGATCAGATTAAAAGCTATTGGATTTGTTAGCAGTAGCACAATCTGACTGGAGCAGGCCTAGACCAGAGCCCATGGAGACTAAATACATTCTCTTTTCTCTCTATCCTTTCACCCATTTAAAGTCTTCTGAGAAGGGGAATTTAACACTTCAGAGATTCTGACAACTTATCAGATGGGCTGATTGATTGTGACCGTTCTACACACTGTAGTTATCACGGGGTGAAAGGCAAAGTGGGACCCACACACCATTCAACAAGGTCTCTCCCCCATTAACAGCCAGGCAGTTTGACTGCACTTTCATGAATCTTTTCCGCTTGGATTGTCTATCTGTTGTGTATTTCTGTCTCAGCCCCAGTAGTGCTGTCATACCCTAAATAAGGAATGTGGCAAAAATTAAATAAAAAGCAGTGCAAGCATTTTGCTTATGACTCAATGATTCGAGCTGAGCGGTAATTGTCCTTTTGATTGTTTATTCCTATTCATGCAAAAATAACTGAACTGTTTATAAATGTTATTTATTTGTTTCCTGGTAAACTGGCATTTTCTAAATCCAGCTGTGCTTTCAACAGAAAGACAACAGATGATACAAAAAGTGTATTGTAGTTAAAGGACAGCAGCAATTAAATGTTTCATGTCATTTCCCAGTAAACTTTAATTTTGATCAGAGGCCAGCATCCACGTGGAGCCTGGCTTCTTAAAGTGGCAAAAAACATATTAGCTTTGGGTTCCATTCCTGATTGCCATGCAGAAGATTCAACAGGAGAGACTGTGTTTGAGTGTGTGACTGTAGCTTATTCATCCTGATCCACATATTTGAATTGCTCGATGAATTGCTCAAACACAAAACCAATAACCACAAGTTTGAAATATCAGAGAACTGTTTGAAAGGAAAAAGA